>NW_027468953.1:300000-434123 GCF_051014615.1 Bombus vancouverensis nearcticus
TCATGTATCACATTTTCTATAAAATCTATAAGATCAGCAAGTGCTCTAATACTTGTGAACAATCATATATCTTAATTCGTGCCTTTTGTATTAATACAGAAGCTTCATGCGAGAAAGAATTTTCGATATAAATGTTCTCAATGTTGTAAATCGAGTTCTGCCAGAGCAACCGAGCCAAACGGACGTGTAAAACAGTGCTTCAGAAAAAGTGCGGCAAGTGGGGAAGAGAAAGTTACGAACGGCAACGCCCATAGCTAAATGGTGGAAACTCGTGTCTTCTACTAAGAAGACTACAAGCAAAACTAAAACGAAAAAGCACATCCCACCGATAAAAATAATTAACAAAGACGAACAATACTACATAAATAAAACAACAAACATATCAAAACCAAGCCAACCAATAAACGAAGAACAGGAATGCTCAGCTACAAACGAAGTTGATATGGAAACAATACCAAACAATGAAGAGAATATTACCAATAACGAATTAACCCAACAGGATGAAAGCTGGAAGGTGGCAAGTTATAACAAGAAACGAAAAATAACAGGAAATTCAGATACAGAAAAGCAGCGATGGCTGCAAGAATTACCATTAAGAAACTCCTTCAGCTCACTTACGGAAGAAATAGACGACCCAACAACCAAAAACACAACTAAATCAACGCAAACTACAAAACCACCACCAATATTTGTCGACGCCCAGATAATAGACCCGCTTATTGATCGACTAAACGATATAGTTGGGAAGGAAAACTACACAATAAAACAAACAAAATTAGAACAAGTAAAAATTCAAATAAACACCCCAGAAAATTATAGGAAAGTGATAAAGGAATTAAAAGAAAAAACGCTGTGTACCACACATATCAGCTGAAAACGGAAAGGAGCTACGAAATAGTTATAAGAGGACTACATTCAAAAACTAACACAAAAAAAATTAAGTGACGAATTAGCAAAAATTGGTCACCAAACAAGAGCAATAAACAATATGACAAGATACGATACGAAGCATTTAACAACACACTGTCCATACGTAGGGAAAATAAATGAAGTAAAATGTTACAACTGTAATGGAAACCACCCAGCCAGCTATAAAGGATGCGAAATCAGAAAACAATCACAATGTAAACAGTTTCCACCACTTGGCAATAGATCAATCAATAACTACCAACCACAACAAAGTATAACGGATAATTAAGCAACATTGAAAGCATAAAATGAACCAAAAGCTATAAACGGAAACACCGATCCCCAAGGAAACCGCAGCTACGCGCAAGTAACCCAAAACATTAGACAAACAACGCCCACAAACAAACAGAATCAAAGCAACAACACCGAAGACGATACAGAAATCAAAGAAATGCTCAAACAATCCATTAAAGGTACAGAGATATTAAGAAAAATGGTACGTGAGAAAAACACAATACTAAGGCAACAAGTACAACAAACAACAGTCATGTTACAACTACTCACAAACTTGCTAAGTAAAAAATAAAAATGGACATGCTTGAAATAGCAGCATGGAACTCTAACGGACTATAACAAAGGGCCCTAGAAACTAAAACATTCCTGTATAATAATAATATCGACATACTACTCGTATCGGAAACACACTTCACTATAAAAAGTTACATAAAAATACCGTACTACAGAATATATGATACCAAGCATCCCTCAGGAAAATCACACGGAGGGACCGCAGTAATAATAAGAAACGACATTAAACACCACTAACACAGCCAAGCTAGTAAGGAATATATACAAGCAACCACCGTTACTGTACAAACTAGCAGCAACCATTTACAGTTGTCAGCAGTATATGTACCACCGCGACACAAAATGACATCACAAACGTGGGAAGAGTACTTTCAACACTTAGGTGACAAGTATATCGCAACGGGAGACTACAATGCAAACCACACGCTATGGGGATCAAGAATTACCACACCTCGAGGTAGAACCCTGGAAAAATACATTAACAACAACCTCAATATATTATCCACAGGAAGACATACTGGCCGACAGACCTGAGCAAAATACCTGGCCTACTCGATTTTGCAGTTACAAAGGGACTAAACGCAAATAAACTAAAAATAACACCCAGCCTCATTGCATACAGCCCAATTGCTTACAGAAACAAATTAATACTTTATAGCAATCCAGGGACACTATGCAACAGGACAACCAAATGGCAAATTTTTAAAGAAATAATCGAGAGCAAAACCAGTTGCAGCATCCCATTGGAAACACCCGAACACGTCGAACAGGCAGTAACACCATTGACAGAAACTATCCAAGAAGCACCATGGACAACCACTATACCTGAACCAACCAACAGACAAACAAAAATAATTCCATCAGACATACTTGAAAAAATTAGAGAAAAAAGAAAAGCGAAAGCAAAATGGCAAAAACATAGAACACGAGAAAACAAAAAACACCTAAACAAACTTGCAAAGGAAATAAAAAACAAAATAAAAGTGCACAACAATAACGAATTCACAAAATTCATGGAGTCACTCTCTGCTCACGAGAACTCCAACTACTCCCTATGGAAAGCCACGAAAAAAAAAGAAACCAATAAAACTAGTCCCAGCAATCAGGACGGCAGACAACACATGGGCAAGAAGCAACGAAGAGCAAGCTGAAGAATTTTCCAACCACCTTTGAAACACATTTATACCACGTAATATCAACAACAGCAACCCCAAATGTCATACGGACGAGGATGCGTTTACCACTAGTACCTCAACTGACAACCACTATACCATACCTAAAACAACAGCACAAGAAATTAGAAACATAATCGAGAAAACAAAAAACAATAAAGCACCACGAATCGACCTAATCAATGGTAAAATCTTGAAAAACCTTCCGCCAAAAGCGATAACACTAATGACAATAATATTCAATGCAATACTAAGAATCCAATACTTTCCTAAACTGTGGAAACTAGCACAGGACATAATGTTACCTAAACCAGGCAAAGAACCACACCAAACTGCATCTTACAGACCAATATCACTACTTCCTGTGTTTTCCAAAATACTAGAGGAAATAATATGCAACCGCATAAAACCAATAATATAGAAGGAAAAATTAATACCAGATCATCAATTTCGATTCAGAAACATACACTCCACTATAGAGCAAATGCACAGGCTCATTAAAGAAATAATACTAGCATTAGAAAACAAACAATACTGTACAGCCCTCTCTATGGACATAGATAAAGCATTTGACAAAATAAACCACGAAAGCCTACTACAAACAATCAGGAAACAATTTCCGGAGCAAATATACCAATTAATAAAATCTTACTTAAGCAGCAGAACCTTCGTAATAAAAATCAAGGACACATACTCTGAAGTTAAAGACATAAAGGCAGGGATTCCGCGAGGAAGCGTCTTAGGATCAATACTATACACAAAACATACCAACAACTACCAATAGCAAAATACTGACACTCACGGACGACACAGCTGTACTAGTCAGGCACACTAACCCAGAAACAGCAGTCAAATTACTACAAGAACATATCACAAAAATAGAAAACTGGCTGCAAGATAAGCAAATAAAAGCAAACCCCGATAAATGCAACCATATTACACTCACACTGCGAAAACAGACACCATCAAACATCCTACTGAACGGCACGCACATACCGCAAACAAGGCAAGTCAAATACCTAGGACTAGACCACCTAGAAACACAACTCACATAGAAACAGCATACTAAATCAATAATAGACAAAATACAGACAACAAGGAGACAAATGCATTGGCTAACAAGTCGAAAATCCAAATTAAGCATAGAAAATAAATTAAAAATATACAAAACGATCATAAAACCAATCTGGACGTACGGAATACCACTATGGGGGGCAGCGGCAATGAGCCATATAAACAAAATAGAGACAGTACAAGCTAAAATTCTTAGAACAATAGTAAACGCCCCATGGTACGTTAGAAGCGAAGGCATACGGAAGGACCTGGGAATACCAATGGTCAAAGAGAAAATTAGCAGACACGCAGAAAAATACAAAGAAAGAATAGGAACACAGCCAAACTGGCTAGCTGCGGAAACGATCAACACCTCAAACATGGATAGAAGGCTGAAAGGGAAATACCCAGCAGACCTCACAAAGGACACAATCAAACAAACACGAAGATGGTATCCCACTGGGGGTAGCTATCCACATAATAATCTAACAGCTAAAAAATTCTACCAAATGTCCAAACTGGACAAATTGTGAATCTAATCTATAAAATAAAAAAAAACCTGTGATCTGAGTTTAGATCTCAGTTTAGAGTGATACATCTCCTAAAAGGATTAAGAGATTTTTTAACAAATTCCCAAAATAACAGTGAATTTTAAAACAAAGATAATGGAAATACATAAACATCTTGTTAATAACGACGTGGGTATACTGATAGGAACTAATATCTGCAGAATATATGAATGTCTTAAACATAACGTAATGCTAAAAAACGTTCTCTTTGTCCAACGACCTCTTGATTCCTATACAACCTCTCCTGGTTATCTTGCGCACGCGTAACATTCACGTACCGTTACATGCATTGCCATTGGGTGACTGAGCCGCATATTGCTCCTAATAGGGCGATTCCACATCCGTAAGTTTCACGTAACTGGTATCCATATATGGCTATATCTATTATCGTCTTGATTAATTTAAACATTACGAGTATTCCAAATATTGCTGCACTGACAGTTCCAAATTCCATGAAACCAGTCCATAAGCTTGATACGGTTTTTTTTCGCTATTGTCGTTAATGTGTTTTCGTCCATCATTCCCAGGATGTTTACTGTTCCAGGGACGATTGTTTTTCCTGTCGCTCCTCTGGCCAATGTGTTCAAGACTGCAGATTTTTCTGCCGGGAACATGACGTGGTCCCGTAGTGCGTCGAGGTCTTTTTGGGTATATATTCCGCTCATGGCCAACGACGATGGTGCTGAATATCGCCACGTTTGGCGCACGTCCGGGCGGAGTTCCTGTGGTGTGATTCCCTTGCCAAACGGGTAGCTCCGAGTAGCATTCTGTTGTATGTCGTACCTTTACTTGTACCGGAATGCATTCGACTATATGGACCGCTTCTCCTGTGATCAGAGCCATGTGTCCTGGGTTTTGGTTATGGTGTATGCAAATTCGTCGGGCGGTAAGTTTGCCAAGCTTAAAGCGTTCTCTATTAGTTTCTTCTGTGTGGTGCGTCTTTGTGTCGGTATATCATGGTATAATGTTGTCATTTGTCATTTTACTTTCGAGTTTATTAGAAATAAGAATAACCTTTTATTATTATTAATATATATATATATAGAAAAAGAAAATTTTTATATTTATATGTATTCTTTTCTCTTTTTTTTCTTATTGTTAAAACCTTTGTTTTATTTTAGGTTTTACGTACATGTTATCAGTGAAAATAAATATTATGAATGCTACTTGGGTTATAATTATATACATATATGCATACGTATTGGTAAGTAGTATAGATGAGATTTGTTTTATTGTTATGAATATATAAGTATATATTATCAATAGGAATAGATATTACAAATATAGCTTGTCTTTGAATATATATATATGTGCGTGTAATGGTAAATATGACGGCTTATTTTTATGAGTCACTTGCATTATCAATGGAAGTGAGTATTATAAATATCGCCTACTTTACAACATGCGTGTATATATATATTGGTAGATATAAGTGAGAATTATATGTATAGTTATAAATGTTGTTTGTTTACAGGTGGATAGCAAAAGTATTTGGTTTCGTGGGTGGCGTACAGGTGCCTTACAGTTCTACGGTGCGGATTGCTATTCCTTGGACTAAAAAAATTTCTTTCGAGATGAGTCAGATTATTGTAACGATCATGCATGGGAGGATTTTCTGCAGAGATTCAAAATGCTCTCTGGATTCCTCGTGAAACGTCTGGACAACACCTACATGTACTTCCATCCGTCGTTCAGAGAATGGTTGATGAATTCGCCATCCGTTCTGCACACACATACAAAAATAGTTAATGTATATATATATTATTTATTTTTATTTTTTTTTTTTGTAAGTTTCGTTTGGACCTGTTCCTTTGTACGAAGACTGTATCCCTGTATATGATATAATATATATAATATGTTATGATTATGTTAGTTGTTATTTATTATATATATATTTTCCTTATCTCTCTCTTTTTTTTGTTGATTTTTTTTTATTAGTACCTAACATTGCTATTATGATGCTGTATTACATTGCATTGGCTATTATTTGTATGTGCGACGAATTTTTCAACATGGCCGCTCGCGTGTCTCTTTGGTATGGCGTTGGTTTAATGTCAACAGTAACGTGTTGTTGAAATAGCTAATTAATTGTTAATCATTATAATTTTATTTAGTAGTGTTTTTGTAATATTGTTTTGTATTTCATGATATTGTCTGTGTCAATACCGTGTGCTACTTTAATGTGATAGCATGGATTGTATTGTCACCGAATTTCAATAGTCATTGTTTTGATTATACGTGACTTGCATTTATGTAAGTCTTGTTTAATTTAGTTAATGTTTTGTGTATTGTGTTACCAGTTATTTTCGTGTAGCATAACTTTATTCCTCTGCACCGAGTTCAGTCATGTCTTGTTGTTAATATTTAGTTAGTCTATCTTGATTAATTTCTAACCTATTTCTGTGTTTATTGACTTTTCTTATTTTCCCTATTAATTTATTATTGCATGTACTTGCTATTTGTTATTATTTTGTGTATGATATGAATTAGTTTCCTTATTAGTGATTAAATTTTATTTGTTAGATTGACATTGTAATTTCTAACCCATTTCTGTGTTTATTAACCTTTCTTATTTTCCCTATTAATTTATTATTGCTTGTACTTGCTATTTGTTATTATTTTATGCATGATATGAATTAGTTCCCTTATTAATGATTAAAATTTATTTGTTAGATTAACATTGTCTGTAATTCTCCAGATTCAGCTCTTTCGATGCTGCGTCACTTACCTGGATCGTTCCCACAACATCATCCGATTCTTTGATATGCCTTGGATACTTACTACGGTTGCCTTCTACTACGGCTGCCTTCAATCGTCTTATATCTGTGGTCATAAAGGTGGTGTTTAATTTATTTAATTCAATATGTGTATAATGCATTGTATGCGCGACCGCTATTGGGCATTACAAAATAACATAACAATACTACGTAGATTAATGCATAACAAAATATCCTTTTACTCCGGTTATATTTATTACTAACTCTCAATTAATCTATCTTGATTATTTTCTAACCGCTTTCTATACTTTATCAGCTATTTTATTTCTTCTTATTAACCTGCGAAATTCATGCATGTACACTTCCTTGTATAGTGATTAATTGTTCACGAGGTAGGTTGCACTTTGACTGTTTTAGTTATTCGTTGAACTAACACGTTTTACGTTCAAACAGTAATTGGAGCACTCGTAATAAACTTTTTCTTTTCAAGTTTCCACTATCTGTGTTATTCAACGAACAGTGCCATGCTTCCACAGTATTGTTATAACATTTAGTACTGTTGTATTTTGCATTAAGGCAATTGAAGTTAATTTGTTCATTTATTTTTCAGCTGGCTGTTGTACATGGTGTTCCGCAAACAGGGAGCCATAACCTATTTTGCACGTAAACCTTCTCGTATGATGATTACTTGTTCACAAGGTAACTTTCACTTTCACTCTTTTAATTATTTATTGAATCAACACGTTTTATATTCAAACAATGATTGGAGTACACATGATAATTTTCTTTTTTTTCTTTTTAGGTGTTCGCTATCTGTATTATTCGACGAACAGTGTCACACCTCCTTTTGATTTATCCACAATATAGTTATAACATTTAGTAACCTTGTATTTTGCACTGAGACGATTGAAACTAATTTATTCACTTATTTTAGGTAGCTGTCGTACATTATGTACCACGAACAACGATCCATAACCTATACTTGCACGTATACTTTCTTGTATGTTGATCACTTGTTCACAAGGTAACTTTCACTTTCACTAGTTAATTATTCATTGAGTTAACACGTTTTATATTTAAACAATAATTGAAGCACATATAATAATTTTCCTTTTTTTTCTTTTATGTTTTTGCTATCTGTGTCATTCGACGAACAGCACTACAACATACACTACTGCACTACGTTGCCCACTGAAATCACTTTATTCATTGTTTATTTCGATTATGCGCTAGTTTTAACTTGTTTAAGTGCACCGTTCGCGGAATCCCTTTTTTACTTCAATCTTGACGTTTTGGTTCTGCAAGATTTCTAGCACTTTGTGTGGTCCAGTATATTGATCGGAGAATTTTCCTTTACTAGGTTCTTTTAGTAAATATATCGAATCTCCTATTTTAAAATCTTGAGGGTTGATTCGTCGATCGTAATATTCCTTTGATCTTAGTTTGGATTTTATCAAATTTTCTCTTGCCATTCGTTGTACGGTGTAAATTTTATTGAACAGATCTTTGAGATATTCTGAGTATGTTGGTTCCATGTTCTCTTCGATTATTACTTCACCAGTAGGTTCTCTGGCTAGATGTCCAAAACTAATTCGTGTGGGGGGGGAATTTCGTTCCTTTCCTTCATTTTAGTTTTTATTTTGCGCCAAGACGCAAGTTTACTGACATCGATCCAATTATCCAATTGCTTGCTAATAGCATTCAAAATACAAATTTTTGAAAGTGCCGCAGCCATATTAGCCCAAAAATATTTTGTATATAGTATAGCGTGATACCATCTATATTTTCCTGGGGGAATCATAAGATCAGCACTACCTACTATGTTACCTACGTCAAATATTAGATGTAGTAACCAATAAAGTATTTTTAATCCAATTATAATCCAATGGCTAGCGTATTCAAGTTTTTATATATATCTTCAACTGGTGATTCCCTATTTTCTCCCTTTTGATTTCTTTGGGCTCGTTGAACTTGCGTTTCTTCAGCTTGAAAATGTTTAGAATCCTTTTCCTTAGTTACCCTTTTTCCTTCTTTATTTACTTTATTCACAACACCTTTATTTTTCTCTACCTTCTCAGGATGAATAGTTTCACTGGAAGTGCTTATTATAATTAATTTATTATTTATTTGTATGGAACGTTTAGGAATATTTTTGGTAGATTTGGAATTATTCTTTGAATTTTTATTACAAACCTTTTTGCTTATAGATTCTGTTTTGGATTTAGGGATAGCTATATTTTTATTTTCTATAGTGTGATCTTCCTTGCAATTTAATGATTTGGCTTTGAGTTCGATAAAGTTTCCTTCTGATGGTTTTATAGAAGTTTTTGAGTGAGATACACTCGCTATCTCTTTTCCTATTATGGTTGAGACATTCACGAAATTCGTGGAGTCTTGCTTTTGTATCTTTGCCAAGTCGAACGTGGAGAGGCAATTCGCACTTCCCAGCGGGTCCAATATCTCTGTGATATTATGCAGTGGATAAGCATTGCCTGTCGTCTCGTCGTTCAATTTCCTAATTTCTGCTTCGTCTGAAAGTTCTTTGGCACTAATATTATTTATCTTGTTTGGTAACTCAGGAAATTTCTCACTCATGATCCTGTCTATGGCACCTCTTATTATTTATCGTGACATTATCCCTTATCACAGCAACGGAATGGTGTTTGCATTGAAAAGTTGATTGGTTGAAATGATCAGCATCTCTCTTTTGATTTAGATCTCTATCGAGGTATTTATTTATGCATTTTTCTTCCCAAATTATTGCTCTTGCTTCTTTTCTAACATTTTCTTCTATTCCCGGGTTGTTTAGATGTTTCCGCGACGGCGGTACAAATCTCCAGTTCTGGTGGTTGTTTCGGTTATAATTATTCGAAGGTGTCGAATGTTGGTATCGAATTCTATTGTTCACTTGTTTTAGTTCTCGTGTTGCTTTCACGGCTTGGCGGTACGCATCGTCCAAGGATTGGTATCCTGCTATCTTTACTCGTAAATACACCTCGTTTGGAAGCCCCTTAACGAAAGCTTCCCTCGTGTCTCGATCTATCCTATCTTGAAATACGGTGCCGTACTCGTACCTTTCCCCGTTCATTATCGCCAGTCTGAGATCTTTGACGCGTTCTATCTAGTCCAAAATATCTTCTCCCGGTCGTTGAAATATTGTAGCTAATTCCCCTTTATATTCGTTAACCGTTTTTCCCGGACCGAACATATCTTTTAATTTATTCCCGAAATCGTTTAAACTTATTACTTCTGTGTCTTCTATGGCGAGAAATGCGTGTCCGCGAAGCTTATTCGTTAATAATTTTACTAACTGAGATTCTTGATGCCTAGGAACCATGTTTCGTGCGCGCTCGCATGCTCTTAAAAATTGAAATACCGAGGGTCGATGTCCGTCGAACACTGGTACTGTCTCTATTGCATCTTTTAACTTAATTGGTTGGGGATTAACTTCTATCGGTATTGTCGCTTGGGAAATTATCGGCGATGATACGGGTGTCTTGATTTCTTTTTTTATTTTCAGTGAACGCACATCGTCTTGTAATTTATTCATTGTTGTACTCATGTCGCGAAAATTCGCATCCCATGCTTTAAGTTTTTCCGACAACATCAAGATCATGTCTTTGTCCAACGATTCTAATTTAGTCGACATTATTTCTTAGGTATATATTTTATCGATAATCGTAACAACTTTAATTCTTTGTGGAGCGAATCGAACCGTTTAAACCAACTTTAATCCTCCGTGAAGCGGATCCCACCGCTGCCACCAAAAATTTAAATCTCTAATGTTACGTATCAATTTGTTTGTTTAAATCGATCAAATCTTAAGTTTAAATTTTACTGAAAAATTTTTTTTTTCGTTTGAGTTTGCGATTTTAATTTAATCTGAAGGGAAATAAACTGAATTGATATTATTGTGTATGTAATACTGATTTAGATTTCTAATTAATACGGTAGTTGCTGCCACCAGAAATAGTCTAAGGACTATTTCAAAATATTTTATTTTTTATTATTTTTTTTCGTTTAATGGGTAGCGTTAACTGACGCTTAATGCAACTGGTAAACGAATTCCACTTTTCGGCTAACCTGCTATGTGCAGGGATATTGGCACGGGAGAGGATTAAAGCTGGGAACAATAAATATTTGTCCTCGTTAAACGGATTTTTATTTGAATGTAGAATTGCTTAGATTATTACCTTTATATATATTTTATTAGCCGGATATATATATTTTAGCGTTGCTGGATTGGATAGGAATGTGAGATTTTTCGTTGTTTTATATAAATTTGTTTTTACGTTTGACTTCTTCTTCTCTTTTAATTTCGCTGTAGTAGTTTGCCGTTAGAACCGAAACTCAATTCATTTACTACGATGGATTCTGTTACCATGATTTTCTTGCCTTTTGAGTTTAATAATCGAGTATGATTCTAACGATCCTCTCTGTGTGGGACTCGTGTGATTTCGCAAGCCTTGCCCAAAGACGGGTAATATTTTACCAACAGTGGGAGGAGGAATGCGAAGATCAATGGGTGTTTTCGATAATCGAAAACACCGTTTGCACAAGCCAACACAGCGAACGATCCTTTGGTTAAATTTTCGAAGGGAAATTATTCTGCTATTTCTCTCTTACAATCGCATGCAATGATGGCAAGAATATCGGTTAATAGCAATGCCGGTATTGCTCTTAATTTTCGATTGACCCCGACGATGTATTTAATGGTCCTCTCTGTGCGGGACTTGTGTGATTTCGCAAGCATTGCCCAAAGACGGGCAATATTTTGCCAACAATGGGAGGAGGAATGCGAAGATCAGTGGGTGTTTCAGTAGCTAAAAATACCGTTCGCACAAGTCGACACAGCGGACAACTCCTTTGTTTAAAGTTTAAACAATGATTCTATCTTCAAAACCGTTCACGAAAATAAAACGAGATCGATGATAGGAAGTTCTAATTCGATTCTCGAGGGCAACGAGATTATCAGAGAAGAAGGAAATTTTCAAAATTAATTTTCTTACCTTGAGGAGTAGGTGCTGTCTGGTGCCATTACCTCAGTTGCTCCGGTGGTCGTCGAAGTTTTTGTTGGGTTTATTACTTGAACTCGAATATAGTTTACTATCAACTTTTACTTTATTTATCTATTTCGATACAGACTGAACAATTTACTAACTGGATTAATACCGCAATTACAATGCGCGTTTCTGTCTAAGCGATGAAATGAGGACTTCAAAGATAAAATCTTTCTTTTACTTAGTCGCGGTTCTCTTTTCTTGACCGAAAAACTAAAGACCCCGAAACGCAAAATACTATACAAAATTTCTAAACGCAATGATGAGCGCAATAACGAACGTAGTAACAATGAACACAAAATATAATGAGCACAAGAATAATGAACGGTAATAACAATGATCACTATAATAATGAACGCAAGGATAATAAACGTAATACGAATGATCCGTAATAACAATGAACACAAAATATAATGAGCGTAATAAGAATGTTCACCAGAATAATAATGAGCGCTGCTCTATGTTGCTTCGCTTATTTATAATGCCATCCCCCACGGGGTGGTGGTCCACTGGGGGTACGCTTCCGTGGGAATCGGGATGTTGCAGTTTGGGTTTCTTGGAATCGTACGTGACAAAATGTAAATTCCGTATTTCGACTTAGTTTTTATCGGTCCTGTGCTTCTGCTGAGCTAGCGTCTAGGAGGCTTGAAGCATTCCATGCTGATCTAGTCTTTTCCGCGAGAAACTTCTATGTTTTGTACCGTGGGAATTACCCGTGTTTCTTCGGCGCGTGCAAGGGCCGGCGGCTGCAGCATCATTATCACCTCGATGTTTGCTCGGGCAACACGCGCAATTCCGCTGCTCTCCCACAACAAGGACCTCCTTCTTCGAGTTATTTTTCGTAAGTTTGGATATTCGCATATTATGGTTGTTTTTGCGATTTTAATGTTCTTTCCTTTTTTGTTGTTTACCTAGGCTTCGGTGATCGTCGTTCGGACAATGTTTGCGGAGGCATTTCCATCAGAGGTTCCTTATTATTATTATTTTTTAGATGTATTTTGTTTTATGTACGATATATATATATATATATATATACATCTAAATGTTGTATATATATATATATACATCATATATATACATCTAAAAAATAATAATATATATAAAAATAATATATATAAAAATAATAATATATATATATATATATATATATATATATATATATATATATATATATATATGTCGGATCACGATTCGAATTTTGGGCGCGCGACGACTCTTCATGTGGACTAGCCATCGTTTCACAAAGCCGAGATTTTATTTACACGCATATACAGGTCTATCATTAAGCTTAACAAATAATAAGTACAACTAATAATAAGTCTAACAAACACTAAGCCTAATGAATAATACGATCTACGAATAATTAAATTAAATAATACTATTAGCAATGTTTGAGTTCAAACGAATCCACGGTCACCGGGATAACTCCTTACTAAGCGAAACTAACTTAGACGCAAATGCGATCGTCGAAAATGCTCGATGTATCACTCTCCAAGGCAATCGCAAGAATGCCAGCCTCGTGGAGATTTTTCTCCCTGTACGATTCCATTTTGCTTTCTATACCCGTTTGGAAGCATCGAGAAGGTTCCAAACGCCGTTGCTAGCTACACTCGTTGGAAGCATCGAGAAAGTTCCAAACGCCGTTGCTAGGCAGTTTCTGCCTGGAGTTTTGATTACTAATACAATGTATGTCCCATTGCATCGGCACCTCCGAGGCAACATCACACGTGGCTCGGCCCGCTCTCGAGGCCGCATGCCGCCACAACCACATTTCTCGGAAAACACATACAACCACTCCAGACCTCCGTTAGATAAAACATCCATCCCGTGACCGTGGCTACGTTCAGCGACCGATTGTCACCTCGAACCCAATCTCGCTCATTACAAATCTTAAGCAATTACAACTATAATAAAATCTAGGCTAAGGTACTAGAGGATGTTCCCAAAATTTCCAAGGAAAGGCTTCGGCTTTCCTTTCATCTCCGACATATATATATATATATATGTCGGAGCGGACATTAGAATTAGGGTTAGGGGCGTGAAACGAATCTTCGTTTGGGTTACACGTTGTCGTTATGCAATAGAGAAGACATTGACTAGTGCAAATACGATTATTATAGAGCCGGACAAGTAACCGTGGTAGTTAGACACTCGAGAAACTAATGACAATGATCCTAGGTTCAATAACGAATCCGCGGTCGACGGGATGATAGATGAACGTACTCACAAAATCTAAGTCGGATGCGTGATATTCACTGGTCGTAAAAGGTTATTCCTTTCATCAGTGAGATCGCGAACGAGAATGCCTTTCCCGTCCCGATGATGCCACAGAGGAAAACTATAATGGGGTGTGTCTAAGGATACGAGATCATCGGATTCGTCGAGAAAAGCCTTCGTTCAGAAAGTAAGGGAAATTGACGTTGCTGCTAATTGGTCAATCTGCATATCGGTGGTTAGAAAAAGATGCTAGCCGCCCTCGAGGGGAAGTTGCTAGTGGGAGACGCCGCCCGTTGAAAAATATGTCTCCCCTTTCTTCCCGTAGTTGGGACAAAGACCATTTGTCTGTTTGAAGGACTTTAGTTGACTAAATCTTAAGATTTATAACGGGCCCTCGAGCTAGCCGAACATGTACTGCGGAGACGCATCGACATCTGGCAATCATCTTACTCGAAGAATAGGGTCTGCTTGTGGCGAGCCACGGGACAGAAACCGTTGGAATGTTTACTGTCGCATGTCGCCACGAATATTTCTTTTAAGGAGAGCTATAGAATTACTCCATACCTTTGTTAGACAAAGCGTTCATCCCGTGATCGCGGCTACTTTCGGCGACTGACTATCGCCTCGAGCCCAAGCTCATTATCACAACTCTCGAACAATTACAATCGGATTGAATAACTACAATTGTTCAATTACAGACTCCGGTGTTCTTTCATCTCCGACATATATATATGTATAAGATTTATAAAATGAATGCTAGGTAAAATGTCTGTGATAAATAATTCCAATTAAAATGGAAAAATTTTTAATTGCATTGCTTCGACTATACATATACATATACTTAATGTGACTTACTTTGTATGAGAAAAATTCTGTTTGTCAATTCGATATCGAGAGCTGATAATGCTAACATACGATGAAACGATAACAGAAGAATCCGAATATTCAGAACTTTTCACGATATATGTCAAATAGTATTATGAAATAAATTAAATAATTACCCCGCATTGCTTCCAGCGTACGTGTTCACGATTCTCGGCAAAACCGAATATGGCAGCAGGAAATCAACCAATCACAATGTTTATTCGACCAATCGCGGGGAGACGTAGTCGCTAGGAGAGACGTCAACGGGAGTCGTAAATTCCCGTTACGATTATAACAATCGACACCACGACTTGATCGATCCCCTGATTTCCGGTGAGATAATAGGGGTGATTGAGTTTGTATAACACTGTGATTCACAGAATTATAAATTATATATTTCCAACACTTAGATTACACTGATGAGCATAGATAGAGAGATAATCACTTATCGCATGAAGATAAGATAGATATGTACGTCAGAGCAGGGCTCTTGTAATTGGATTCAATGTATTAGTGGACGTAGCACTATAAGATATTTAGGAGAGGAAATGTAGGCTCGACAATACCGAGACCGACTCTCGCGTTATGCTTAGACTGTCCCGCTGGGCATTAGCGTATACTTAGTAGTTGACTTTTCCAACGATGTAGAAGAAGTGAAGTTGAGTGACGATGCTGTGTCAGAGGAAAGCTAAGGATGGGTGTGTCTAGTGCACGGGACCATCGGATTTGTTGGTGACGATTTTAGTTAGGAGAGTGAGGGAATTGGCTTCGTTGTTAATTGGTTAAACGAAGGGTCTTAACCGCCCTCGAGAGAAAGTGGTTAGTGGGAGGAAAGTTGCAGCATACGTGAGAAAAACTAACTTTCCCTTGTCACGCCGTGGTAGACAAGAGTCTTTAGAAATTCTTCGGAAACAGACGTTTGTTTGGTTTGAAGGACCTCTACTAGGAAATTCCTGAGATTTACGGAAGAGCGGACATCTGGTGTCCGTCTGGCCCGCGGTGTGTGACCTGGGCCAGGCAGAGGGTCGCCCGGCGTAACACACAACTTCGGAAGAAAGTAAAGCGCGGGAAGAAATCGCGGCATCCAGCTTCCTGCGAATCTATTCTTGATCTCGATGTAAGCAGTAATCTTTCGATAATCGTTTTGCAAAATGGCGTGCCTTAAACGAAGTGTATAGTAAAATTCGTATTTGAGAGACGCATAAATAAACGATATCAGGCTATTTCCCGCGAGAAATTCACGTACGGTTGCAACATAACATGTCACGTATGTATTTTCGTCGAAAACTGATTTCGACGGACGTGTATATGTACGTATCAAGTTACTTGGCGAAAGTTCAACGACAGACTGTGACTTTAAAACAGTAAGTATGTAAGCCTATGTTTGTTGTCCGAGAATTGGAAGAATCTGTCATGTTTTGTTTACGTCGGCTGTAATGGAGTGGTGTTTTTGTCTTGTGGTAACTGAATATCTCAAACAACAAACTCGAGATTTCAATCGATCTTCGAAAAGAAGTCATACCCATTGACCTTGGGTGAGTTGTGATTTCATTAACTTTTTAATTCATAATTGATAACATAAGGTTATTGTAAGACCGATGAAAATATGGATAGCAACCAATTGCAATTGAATATCTGGCCTGTCTTGCACTATTGAAATTTTGCAAGTCACTAAAGTTACCAGCATTAATATGTTCCCCTGCACAAGTTTGACGATAAAACAAATGAAATTTTACTAATTGCAAGTTATTTGATTATTCTATTTAACGAAAAATTATAAAATCATAAAATAGAATTCTATATAACCTGTAAATCGTAACTTGTCAATCTACTAGTACATATATTATAAATTGGTAAACTTTTGTGTGTGGGGGAGGGGGTGCTAGATGTAACACTGATGCGACATTTTGAAAAAATATTTAATTATAATCATGAAAGGCGTTATTGAAATATTGAAGTTTTATTAATGTTCCTTGCAACTTCGAGTTTGCGTACTATATTTAAAATGTACATAAGATATAAAGTATATTGACAAGTAACAGTCACAAAATTGTTGTTGAGGATAATCATCCTAATATCAACTTATCAATTGTGATCTGATAAACAAGAATTCAAAATACAGTTAAACTGTGTTCTACATACAATAATCTTTTTCGGAGGAGATTTAAATATATGAACATATTGTGATATTTTGTCCATAATAACATGAATAATATAAAGTTTCGTATTACATATACTCTATTTTTTAATATATTCTGCATATCTCATTTTATGACAACAGACAAGCAAACTATATTCCCATTATAAGCTTCGCTCTAATTTCGCATCGTTTTACCTGAATATATCGTGAAATTTCATCCCGTCAAAATTTTGCGTCAATCTTTTTTATCTTAAAGGATTAAAGACAGTTGCAAAACGCCACGGTGTTTCGGGGTTTGTTTAAATTTCCGCCAAATGAAAAAGAAGTTTCGCGAAAAATGGTAGTTACTAACGGCACGTCTGGTTACAATTTTCGTTTACAATACTTTTGGCGAGTAAATATGACGTACTGGGTCGATACTAAGTAGTCGGTTGTCCCTGAAATTTGAACTGTTGAGAACGAGGTAATAACAGGGTGACTGGTTTGTTGCTGTGTAACGTATACACGTTTCTGAATAGTTTTCTACTTTAAATGAAATTAACTGCTACCCGACGGAGTTTCGACGTAGCGGTAAACACGTCACTGAAAAAAGCGACGAATGGGAATGGAAAACACGTAAAGATTTTTTTGACAAAATAAAGAATCATTTTGTCAGATTTCAAGAAGAGTTTGGGTAAATTCAATTTATGCTCTTTGCTACTTGACTTATGTTTATAACACTAAAAGTTATCTTTACAAGCAGCGAAGTGATTTAGTTTCATCCGTTGTTCGGTTGCTTCCAATTTTTTCATTTTCACATTGCGTATTACAATATTGATGTTAAAATATTATTATAGAAAAACATGTTAGCAACTTAATTTTCTATTTGTTCTTTTCTCTGTTTTCCTTATTCTGTTTTTGGATTTGTGGTGGATGATTTAAATAATGACGTGACGAGTTGATACTTGATATTGTCAAATATATTTAAAATTATTCCAAATACAGAATTAATCGCACGGGAGACAAAGATTTTGTAACGAATCCTAGCGGCTGCCATTTGTCGTTCACGCGCTGTTGCCGATACCGGATGCGCTAATGTCACGTAAAATAACAAAATAAAAAAAGAAATTTGAGGTGAAAAATAAAAAAAAGAAACTTTATTTTTTTTCTAACAACAATTCACTTTACAATCCACTTCCAAACTCTAGGCGTGACTTTCCAAGACTGAAGCTCTTATGATTTGACTTTCGATCGAATCCGATTACTTTCTTTTGTCATCCCTCAACATCCCCACCATGCATTTGCATTTGCTAGGTGTCCGCGACCGTTGCCACGTGCTCTTTCTTCTAGAATCTTCGGCGGAAGGACCGTTGGGATGTTGATGGTTCATTAGACACTTCAGCGATATTGCCGCCGATTGTCGCCGAGTGCCGCCACATCTTTATTTCCATCGTCAGTCCATCGGATTTGAAGTATGCCGGTCGTGACACTAACATTGTGGCGTCAGAGACGACGCGTTTTGACTCGCGAAAGGCGTTTTCGGTTTGCTTCGACCACTCGATTCGCCGCGAACAGCTCGTACGTATCTTTGTTCGCGGATCCGCGTAGTTTGTTGCACGGGTATACGTTTATATTGACACCGGTGTTCACGAGGAAAGAGATCCTTGGTGCCCTGTCCGTCACGAAAATGCGACGGGATACTAAAGCCATCGCCACATGCCGCGTTTACGGACGGCTGGTCTCGTTTCACTGGGTCCAGTTGCAAGGGGCCCGGCACTTCCTTGCGCGGTCTCGAAAGGTCTCGTGGTAATAGCAGAGACCAGACTTCTGCGGTCTGTCCTTCGAACTTGATATCAATCTTGCCTTCCGTATGTAGAATAACGATGTGAGGTGGATAGTTGGTGAAGGTGCCCACAAGAAATACTCTTGATGTTCAACAAAAAAGTTAATTAAATTATTAACAATCAACAGTCAACAATTTATGATCAACAATTAACGACTAACGATTAACTGTCAACAACAATTAACGATTAACGATGAACGATCAAAAACAATTAACGATTAACGATGAACAACAATTAACGATTAACGATTAACTATCAAGAGTCAATAATCACGTATCTCTAATTGCGTTTGCTTCGCTATGACGCTTAACCTTTCGCACTCCGCAGCTCGGGGCAGAATGAATCTTTGATTCGAAACCAAATGGATTCTTTTCTTTGTTGCCCCTCGATATCTCCACTACGCACGCGTTTATTAGATGTCCGCAACGGTTGCCGCGTATGCATTCTTCTGAATATTCGGCGAAAGAACTGTAGGGGTATCGATGGTACATTAGGCGTATCGGCTTTACGCTTTGAAGGTATAGCGCTTTGTGTCGCGAAGCCGTTGGAAAGTTCCATGGTCGAGTGCCACCACAGATGCATGACGATTAGATACAAACGCTTCAAGTATTACAATTAATAACTGATACAATTGCAACAAAACAGATGTCCTTTATGCAAGACTACTGAAATTACACAGCTACAATAAAATAAGGAATACGTCTGTACTATGGGAAACATAAATAAATATACACATAGTAGCTTATACAACATGTATGTGGAGGGCGATTAAACGCGTTGTTGATTAATGACCAGACGAGTTGATACTTAGTGTAGTCAAATGTATTTAAAATTATTTGCAGTACAGAATTAGTCGTCGTTCGCTTAGTGTTGCTCGATATGTGTATACAAGGTAATGCTTACGTTCGTTCGATATTAATTCGCTATAAGAATGTTCGATACTAACTGTCTTAACGATCGTGTTCTTTTATTTATACTCGGGGGAGTATCGAAAACTTTAAATTCAACCTCGGTTGACGATTGCACGTAGCGGCAACATTGTTTTGCCCGGAGTTTGTTTATCGTTACGCTTTGCTTGTCACGTAAAAGTAATGGGAAAATAATAATAAAAAAATGTTGGGTTCTTGAACCAGAGTTCGAGATACCTCTATTCTATAATAGGATTACAAGTGTGCGATTAAACTGTTACCGAAAGACTGAAGCCTCGATCAAGAACCAGCCCTTCTAGATGTTCGTTTATCTTATGCCTACGTGCCGAATTCATAATCCTTTATTTTGGGAGTCGGTGTCGTGTGCAAGGCGGTTCAGGTTTCCTGAGTCGGTTGGAGATATTTGTTGACGTTACATTCCCCCAGTGTTAGAGTGCGGCTGGTCCTCCAGACTCTTATTTTCGGTGTAGTGCTTCCTTTTGTATGCCCTTTTGGAATCTTACATGCCTTGCTTCGAGGATGACTGAATTGGTGTCTTCAGGTAATTCTCCTAATGGTTGTATTTCAGGTGTGGAATATGTGTTTAAAGGTGCGCTAGGTGTCTCTATTGGTCTAGAGATATTGCTTATACCTGTGTCTTTTTTTTTCTTTGGTTTTACAACATAATACACGAATACATAATTTGGAAGGTAGGCATTTGCTTATAATATCGAATAATCCTATTTTGTTAAATATACATATGTTCCTAGTAATGCTAGATCAATATAACTAATAATTTATAAGACACTTAGTTCCTATTTCTTAAGACTTCTAATTCTATGTTCATAATTAAGAGAGTTTACTTCGTTGGAAATTTGATTGAGGTGCATTCTATACGATTATACATTATTAATGATTTTTGGAGCGTTTTCAATTTTTGTTAGGATTTCTTCTAGACTGTCAGTTAAGGGTAAAGCTATAGTTTTGAGATTTGTTTTGTAAGTTATATTGATTTTTAAGTTATTGTTTTCATCAAAAAATTTATCTATATTTTTATTCATTAATTCTAAATTATCGTTATCCAGAGTTACAAATAGACTTCTAGAAATGAATCCAACAAAATTCAATGACCCTCTTCGGTAACAAGAGTGTGTCATAAATTTAATATGCATGATTAAATTGTCTAAATTTCTTTTGCGAGCGCGTGTAATCATTTCATTGGAATACGGGCATTCACTTTTAAAATGTTCTGTTAACATTAGTCTAAATCTTTCAATTTCGCTGAGTTTTGCATATATATCCTTAATGTCTAAACCTATAATTACGTTTACAGATTCGCTATATAAGTATGCATGAGCTAATTTTTCTTGATATATAGAACTACCGTTAAGAGGTATAACGTTTAGCTTAGCTAACTATGAAGAAGGTGAAGATCGTCCTGGAAAGTAAGGTTTAATACGGTTACCATGTATTTTCCTAATCGAGTGATTTACTATTATTTCATAATAAGGGGGTTTTCACTTTTTCACTGTTGTATGGCCCTGGCCATTCAGTATCTATCTTGTGTTCTTTATGATCGTTATGAATTAATACTAAATGTCCTTCTTTAAAAATAGATTGAGGTTTGGCAATTTTAGAGAAGTTTCTAATAAATTTTCTATAGTATCCAGCTAGCCCAAGGAATGATATTACATCTGTAGGATTTTTTGGTAGTTTGAAATTCTTTACTGTTTCTATCTTTTTAGGGTTAGGTTTTACTCCATCTGCTGTCACTACATGTCCTAGATATTCTAATTCGGGCTTTAAGAATTCACATTTATCTGGTTGTATTCTTAGACCTACTTTCCCGAGTCTTTGGAATATAATGACTAAGTTTTTAGTATGTTCTTCTATCGATTGCCCGAATATAATGATATCATCGAGATAAACGAAACAATGATTGTTAATCAAACCTCTTAACGTGGTATCCATCATTCTTTGAAAGGTAGCAGGTGCGTTCTTGAGCTCGAATGGCATTCTATTATAGTGGGAGTGTTCTTGTGGTGTGCTAAATGCAGTGTATTTCTTTGAATTCTCGTCCATGGGTATTTGATGGAACCCTGAGGATAAGTCTAAAGAGGAGAAATATTTCGCATTTCCTAGCTGTGATAGTATATCGTCAATGTCAGGTAGTGGATACGCGTCTTGGTCTGTTAGTTCGTTTAACTTCCTAAAGTCAATCACTACTCGCCACTTTTGTTTCCCTGATGCGTCGATTTTCTTTGGAACGATCCAGACAGGAGAGTTATAGGGGGAGTCGGAGGGTTCTATAATCTCTTTGTTTAACATTTCAGTCATCTGTTTATTTATTTCGGTTTTATGATGTTCGGGAGGACGGTAGGATTTTACGTTGATGATCTTGTTAGGCAGATGATACATTTACACTGTACACGTGAATGTGTGTGTAAGCGTCAGAGGGCGTCCAGGTCTCAGTAGAGACAAAAGACGATTGGAGGCTGTTAGGAGAATCTAGAGGAGGTGGTTGACAACAAGCGTGCGTGCAAGAAGGTTATCGAAGTCTTCAGAGTGTAATATATATATGTATAGCTGTTGTGTGCGAAATAAAGTAAACTATTTGTATTTTCGAATCCTCTCTATACCTTAACATGGTAGCAGAGCGCGGTTACTAGTTTTGCAAGCTATTTAGTGCGTGGTTTTTAGTTTTGCGAGTTTAGTAAGGGAGGAAACGTTCAAAGAATATAAAATAAAAGAAAAAATACTTCAAGCACGTAGGAACGCTTGAGTAAAGAATAGGAAATCAATTAAAATGGAGAGATCGGAAATTATGCTATCGATATTTGATGGTGAGGGTTACGGTATGTGGAAGAAAAGAATAACAATGTTTCTGAGATATAAAGAATGTGATATTGTTATAACTAGAGTGAAGACTGAAACAGACAATCCAGACTGGGATAAAAAGGATCTGAAGACGATAAATATAATTTACAGTGCCTTCTCAAATAGACAATTAGAATATATTAGGGAAGAAAAAACAGCGTATGAAATAATGAAAAAGTTCGACGAAGTGTACTTGAAAGAATCGACGGCACTAGATCGTGTGCAGAAGGAGATTGGAGAAGATAAGTCTTGATAAATATAGTGATTCAGCATCGTTTTTTAGCGATCTTGAAAAATTAATAAATGAATTAAAAGGTACAGGCGCAAAAGTGAGTGAGAGGGAAAAGCTGAATTACATGATAAATACGTGTTACGTCGCGTAACACTCTACCTAGCCCAGGCCACACACCGCGGGCAAGATGGCAACCAGATGTCTTCGGATACTCACTGCGTACCCTCAATAGTCTCAAGTATCTTCCATAAATCTTAGGAATTTCCTAGTCGAGGTCCTTCAAACTGAACAAACGTCTGTTTCCAAAGCATTTCTAAAGACCTTTGTCTACTACGGCTTGATAAGGGAAAGTTGGTTTTTCTCACGTATGATGCAACTTTCCTCCCACGAACCACTTTCTCTCGAGGGCGGTTAAGACCCTTCGTTTAACCAATTAACAACGAAGACTATTTCCCTCACTCCCTTAGTCAAAATCGTCACCAACAAATCCGATGGTCCCGTACGCTAGACACACCCATCCTTAGCTTTCCTCCGCCACAGCATCGTCTCCGAACATCACTGATTTTACATCCTTCGAACAGTCAACATCCTTCGACCGGGTTTACACCCGAAGATTAGTCAGTCTCAATCAAGCATCTCGTCAAGCGGTCAGCAATTCGAATACAGTGAGTCGACAAATCCATCAGTATACGCAATAATCCGTCTAGAGACTCAGGTCGCACTCATTCGTAGTCATCTCATAACAAATATTCATTTTGTGTTACACCGAAGTTGTTGGTTTGTGAAAATATATAATAACCTGTTAGCAACAGCGTTATCCTTCATTTAACTACCCTTATTATCCTAAACGAAATAAGGGATCGAGCGATTCGTGGCGTTGATTAGCAAATCGTAACGGGAATTTACGACTCCCGTTGGCGCGCTTCTTCGAGATCGCGTCTCCCCGCGAACGTGCGAAAACAATACGTTACCCGAAGAGTATAGCTACATAGCGGATATAATAGATGCAGTGAAAGAAGAGAAACAAACGGTAGCGTGCGTGAAGAATAAAATAGAAATAGCGGAAAGGAAAGATAAGTCTAATCGAGGAGAAATGAAAACTAATGCCTTTGCTGCAAAAAAGGAAGGATGCTTCAAATGTGGAAGAGTGGGATATTTTGCATAAGAGTGTCAAAATGGCGTCCAAGCGGGAAGCAGTAACAGTTATCGGCGTGGGTCAACACGTGGTCGCAGCAGAGGAAGAGGAAGCAAAGGCAATACGAACAGGGAGCGTGGAAACTTCCATCGTCAATCAGCAGCCGGCACGAGCGAATATGGCAACTCAGGAGCAGGCACATGGATGGCAACAGCGCACGCAGCACACAGCAGCGAGATGAACGAGATAAGTGGTAACGAAATAACATGCCTATTAGATAGCGGTTGTACCGATCACATTATTAACGATGTAAATTATTTTGATAAATCTATCGACCTTAAAGAACCGGTAAATATATATTTGGGCGATAATAGATCGATAAAGGCAACAAAAGAATGAAATGTTATAAGCTATTTTGAAGCATTTGAAAAACGAAATAAAATAAATATGAATAAAGTTTTTTATGTGAAAAAAATGTCCGCAAACTTGATCAGTTTCGGCAAGTTAACGGATAATAATAATATGGTTATTTCAAAAGGAAATATTGCAAAAATAATAGATGAGAACAATAAACTTACAGCTTTAGCGGTCAAAGAGAATGGTACATATAAAATGAAAAGTATATTGAAAGGAAGAAGCACTTAGTAAACAGTGGCGAACGTAGTGATGAGTAAAAAGGAAAGATGGCATAGGATGCTAGGACACGTAAATTTTAGATACTTAAATATTTTGGGCAAGTAAAGAGCAGCTAGTGACAGGCATACCGAATAAATTTGAAAAGAAATTGTTGAAATGTAAGGTGTATATAGAAAGTAAAATTCATAATTTATCTTTCAAAAATAATCGAACTAGGGCTAGGGAGATAATGGAAATTATTCATACGGACGTGTGCGGTATCTTTAAGACTACCGGATTAAATGAAGAGAAATATTTTATTTTATTTATCGATGATTATAGTAAAATAGCTAGGATCTATTGTATAAAATCAAAAGATAAGGTCTTTCATTCTCTCGTACAGTTTGTAAATGAAGTTGAGAACTTAACGGGCAAGAGGTTAAAAATATTAAGATGCGATAATGGAAGAGAATACTTAAACAATCGAATTTATAAATTTGCTAGGGATAAAGGTATCATAATAAATAATTGTCCAACCTACGTACATGAATTAAACGGGACAGCGGAAAGGTATAATAGAACAGCGATGGACATGGCGCGTTGCTTGTTAACGGAAGCGAAAGTACATAAAAAGTACTGACCGGAAATAGTATGTACAGCGGCGTACTTGAAAAATCGAAGACTAGCAAACACTGCAGAGAGAAAGACACCTTTTGAAATATTCTTCGAGAGAAAACCAAGTGTTGAAAATTTGTATCTATATGGAAGTAAAGTTTTTGTAAGAAGGCCAGAACAAAAAAGAGTTTCTAAATGGGATAAGAAGGCAGATATGGGAATTCTGTTAGGATATAGTGAAGTAGGTTAGAGAGTCCTATTAGGTGTAAAAATAACAGTAGCGACATGTAGAGGTCGTAGAAACAGACAAAAAATGTATCGGTTTTGAGGAGAATTCATTCGATGCAGTTAGCGATGATAGTAAAGATAATTTATTGGACAGCATGAATAAGGAAGAGTTAGAAAGTAGAGAATATGAAAATGATAATAGTTCTGAAAGCTTAAAGATTCCTAGGAGATCTACACGTAATAAGAAAACTCCAGTAAGGTATCCAGAAAAGGAAAACAGTAGTGAGATTCACGCAAATTATTGTAGAGTAGATATCGTTTGTACATTTGAGGAGGCGATTTGTTGTGAAAATAGTGAAGATTGGAAACAGGCTATGGATAAAGAAATAGAGTGTCTCTATAAAAACAAAACTTGGAAATTGGTAGAGAGGGTAAAAGGCAAAGAAGTATTAGATGTAAAATGGGTTTACACGAGAAAATCAGATGACAGGTATAAGGCTAGATTAGTGGTAAGAGGATTTCAACAAAGAAACGTAGTCGTTGATGACATATATTCTCTTCTCTTCTATCATATTGTTGTCAAAATGGATTAATCATTGAGCAAATGGATGTAAAAACTGCCTTTTTAAATGGCGAAGTAAGTTCGGAGGTATATGTAAATCAAGCAAAGGGATATGCAGACGGAACGAATAGAGTTTGTAAATTATCGAAAGCGCATTATGGGTTAAAAGAAAGTCCGAGGGACTGGTATGAGTGTTTTGATAGGTATGTGACGACATTGGATTTTAAGAAGAATAACATAGAGTTGTGCCTATATACTCATGGAGAGGGGGAAAATGTTGTTTATTTGCTAATATATGTAGACGATTTGTTAATCTGTAGTAAAAACAAAAAAAGGATACAAAATGTAAAGAAGCTATTACCTGATAAATTTAAAATGAAAGATTTAAGTGAAGTAAAAGAATATTTTGGAATAAATATAGAGTATGATTATATAAAAAATGAAATGAAACTAAGCCAAACGAAATACATTGAATCATTAGCGAACAAATATAAATTACAAAACAGCAAATTGTACTGTACACCAACGGAAACAAATTTAAAAATTGAAAACGCTGAGATAAATAGAAATGACATTGGATACAAGAACTTAATTGGTGCATTGCTGTATATTAGTACAAATACCAGACCCAATATAAGTTATAGTGTGAATTATCTTAAGTAGATTTCAAGATTGTTGTAGCGAGACACATTTTAAATATGCTTTGCGAATATTGAAATATTTGTACCGAAATATTGAAATATTTAATATTAAAGATTTAAGGTTACATTAGAAAAGGAATGAAAAGTGTGAAACGATAGATTGTTATGTGGACGTTGATTGGGCAGGAGATCATTTAGATAGGAAATCTACTTCTGGATATGTAATTAAATTGTATGGAAATGTAATCGGTTGGAAATCTAAAAAACAAAGGTGTGTGACAAAAGCCTGGACGTATGCAGAGTATGTAGCTCTATCGGAAGCGGTGAGTGAATTAATGTCTATTAGAGAAATTATGAAGGTCTTCAATGTAAATCTAGACAATAACCCTGTAAAAATTTATGACGATAACTCTGGAGTGATAAGTATAGCAAAGTACGGAAATTTCACAAAAAATTCTAAACACATTGAAGTTCATTACCACTACGTTCACGAATGCTTAAAGGAAAATAAGATAAATATAATTTAAGTAGGTACAGACGAAAATACTACATAGGTTCTCTAAGAGGTTTTTCTATGTGCGATAGTCGAATCAAAGATTTGAATTTTTCGATTTGATCTACAGTGTTTATATTTTCAATAATGTTAGAAATTTGGACTGAAAACTTACCACCATTGATAAAGCATACTGGCGTTGGCTTTCCGTCGAAGTATACAATTTTTTGAACGATTTCTCCCGATGCGAGGGTTGGTTCTTGCTGCAGCAGAAGGGTATTATTATCTAATTTTAATGTTTTATTGGAGAGTTCGAATCGATATTGATTTAAACCGGGTAAGCCTAATATGCCGTCTTCTATGATAGGGAAATTATCATCTACTAAGAAAAATTCTATCTCTTTGTTGAATAAATTTAGTTTAATTTTGGAATTGGATTCGTATTTGGAATGTTCCATGGAGAATTTCTATGTGTCTGGTATTATTGTTCTTCCTGGGTAGCATCCTCGTTTAAGCAAGTTGATTCCTGCTCCCGAGTCAACGAAAAATCACAATCCTGGTCGTCCTGGTAATTGTAGTCGTATTGTGGATAATCTTCCTGAGGTAGCATTGTTAATTCTGATTGTTCTTGAATGTGGTTTATTCCTGGAGGGGCTTTTGTTTGAGGCGGTATTCGAAAATTTTGGCATTGATTGGCAAGGTGTCCCAATCGATTGCATTTGAAACATTTCGTTTGTGGCCTTTCGTTTAATGGTCGATTTTCAAGCTTTGTAAAATTATTCATTCTTGGTTGAATGTTTTGTGTGGGTGGAGTTTTGTTATTCATGTTACTTGTAATCGTGAAGCGGTTACCTACTGGACGAGACGTCTGGTTACGATAAGATGATGGAGTGGTTGTTTGTCGTGTCATCCGTCTGCGAGCGTTGTCTTCGCGAAAGTATTTTTCCACGTCCATTGCCTTTTTTTCTGCATCGATGATGTTTGGGGGGGGGGATTAGCCAATAGCACGTGTCCTATTTCTGAATGAAGGCCTCTTACATAGTCAATCACAGAAACCATGTATAGTCGATCGTTCATCGCTCATCGAGTTAGTTCGTCTTTATATTCATTGGTAATGCTGTATTGAAGTTTGTTGAAAACACGTCGAAATCTAATGTTATAATTTTGCACGCTTTCGGTTATTCCTTGCTTTATCACTCTTAACTGATCTTGGTGTTCTCTTACTGATGCTTGAGTAGCTACGTTACGTCTTAATCCTTCGTACAGACTTTCGAATTCGTTAATATGGATATTGCGGATTGTCATTGCGGCTTTTCCTACAATTTTCTCTATTTTGATCATTTTTAATAATAACGTTTGTTCGCTACACATCATTCTCATTTCTTTTATTTCACGAATAAAATCTTCTACACTTATATCGTTTTCTCCGTTTAGTATCGGAGATACTAAACAGCTTTTAGATTTCCAGAGTTTGCAGCTGTTGGATTGGATGGTTGGACATATGTTAGTGGCTTTTGTGGCATAGGTGGAGGTGGATTAGTATCGTGTTTTAATACTGATATATTATCGTCATCGTCAGTCATCATAGAACCGAATTCAGTTGATTTTACGTTTATTTGTGGTAGTTTAACACGAGAGAGGTTTCTAGCTAATATTTCCATTTCGTTAGCGCGTTTTCTATTTTCTTCGTTCGCTAATTTTAAAGCATTCTTTATTTCGTTAAATTGTTGTCGAAATTCTTCGTTCTGTCTCTGTATTAAGTCTAAAATTGCTCTGGTAGAGGAATCGAGTGATCCCGTTTTATTTTGGACTCCACTTGTAGAGGGTAAACTTGTCTCGGCTTTTGAGTCTTTCTTGTTGTTCATATTGTCTCTTCGCTAGAGTTACTAGAGAAACTAACTTTTCGCGTTCTATATTGTTTAAAAGAATTCCGACTTTTCTCACCTTGATACGTAAGTTCGTAGAATGAGGTTCCCTTGCGGTGTTTTCCTCTGTGGCGCGTTCAAATGTGTTGTTTGAGTGTCAAACTCGTTCTGTTGATTTGTTCTATGCTGACAGTGGCCCCGTTGATTTGGTCCACCGTGGTAAATTATTGGCACCAAAGTTCATAACACAAGTAGTTCGAATCCTTCGATCTTCAATAATGTCCGTAGACCGAAATCGTAACTTCGTTTACACTGAAGCGAATGGATCCTGGCAGGATCGCCAAAATGTCACGTAAAAATAATGGGAAAATAATAATAAAAAAATGTTGGGTTCTTGAACCAGAGTTCGAGGTACCTTTATTTTATAATAGGATTACAAGTGTGCGATTTGACCGTTACCGAAAGACTGAAAGACTCGATCAAGACTCAGCCCTTCTAGATGTTCGTTTATCTTATGCCTATGCGCCGAATTCATATTCCTTTGTTTTGGAAGTCGGTGTCGTGTGCAAGGCGGTTCAGGTTTCCTGAGTCTGTTGGAGATATTTGTTGACGTTACATGTACGTCAAGACTGTGTAAGTGTCACGAGGCAAAACAATAATATGAGTCGCTCTCGATTTGCATCGTTCTCTAACTCATGTGCCGCTACATACTTATATAGCTACTATTTCTTACAACCTAGCGTATGCAGTTGTGTATGGGGCCTTAGGTTCACTGTTTATAGATACTGCTAGGAATTAATCGAACGAATTCAACGCAGTCGCGTTTACAGTGTTCCGTATTATCGGAAATGCCGAATTCGCGTGGTTTCGCTTTGACGTTCGTCCACGTTGACGATTGTTCAAAGAACAACCGAGTGGCCTCCGCGTCACAGCTACGAAAGACATCGAAGCCGCGACACCCTTGAGTGACTTCCCTATCTTTTCCTAAAACCAAGGATGACGCAACTCAGGCAATCGTTACAAGCGTTCGAACTTCACATTTTCTTACCATACTATCAACAAAAAATGAAAGCTGGTTTTCAATGAGTCATTATATAATTATATGTCGGAGATGAAAGAACACCGGAGCCTTTGGAATTTTGGATAATCCCGCAACATTGTAACCTAGAGTCTACTATAGCTGTAATTGAACAATTGTAGTTATTCAATCCGATTGTAATTGTTCGAGAGTTGTGATAATGAGCTTGGGCTCGAGGCGACAGTCAGTCGCCGAACGTAGCCGCGGTCACGGGATTAACGCTTTGCCTAGCAAAGGTATGGAGTAATTCTATAGCTCTCCTTGAACGAAATATTCGTGGCGACACGCGACAGTAAACATTCCAACGGTTTCTGTCCCGTGGCTCGCCACACGCAGACCCTATTCTTCGAGTAAGATGATTGCCAGATGTCGATGCGTCTCCGCAGTACATGTTCGGCTAGCCCGAGGGCCCGTTATAAATCTTAAGGTTTAGTTAACTAAAGTCCTTCAAACAGACAAACAGTCTTTGTACCAACTACGGGAAGATAGGGGAGACATATTTTTCAACGAGCGGCGTCTCCCACTAGCAACTTTCCCTCGAGGGCGGCTAGCATCTTTTTCTAACTACCGATATGGAGATTGACCAATTAGCAGCAACGTCAATTTCCCTTACTTCCTAAACGAAGGCTTTCCTCGACGAATCCGATGATCTCGTGTCCTTAGACACACCCCATTATAGTTTTCCTCTGTGGCATCATCGGGACGGGAAGGGCATTCTTTTACGCGCTCCCGTCGACCAAAGAGTAACGTCTTTACGCTCAGCAATTATTTTTACGAGTCAGACTTAGATTCAGCGAGAACGCCCATCTGTGATCCCGTTGGCCGCGGATTCGTTATTGAACCGGAAACCACTGTCACTAGTGTCGCGGACATCTCACCGCCGTGGTAGATTGTCAAACCTGTGCTATTCATACCTGTGTCAATAAATCGTATCTTCGTTACACCGCAACGATGGCTACCTTCAATGAAGACTCCTCAAACACCGACAACCCTATCCCCAATGTCATTCCGACATATATATCCACCGAAAATGCGCTCTTGTAGACAAACGCTCGATTCGCGTCATAGCTTTTAAAGCTTGTCGCATCTCAATCCGTTGGAAAAGGTTTTTCCTGTAGCATATTTTATTTTTACGAACCAACAAGGTCTTTGTTTATTTCCTTCTGTTTTTTGCTCCAATTTCCCCATTGTTTTTTCAAGGATAGTATTTCAGAGCCACTAGTCAAGTTTATTGTAACAATAAACGTACGTTTCGGAAACATTTTGTGCTGTGAAACAGAATACACTAAAGTTTGAAGGTCACATCGATTTTCGAAAGTTTATAAATGGAGGTGTATGACAGTATCACCAGCTGTTGCTGTCCAAGTAACTCCAACATCGAAATACTACAACGATTCCAATCGAAAACGCTAAGAGCCTTAATAGACGCACCTTGGTATGTTACCTACGAAACCATCCATCGCGACCTCAAGATACCTACAGTCAAAGAGGAAATATCAAAATATAGCGACAGATATAGGAAAAGAGTCAACAAACACCGAAACCCCCTAATCACTGGACTACTCGATACGACGGATCAGATTCGATTTCTTTTTACTACAGACATGCAAGAAATTCCGTGTTGGAGAGCGATGTTGCGAGTTCGAGTGCCTGGACCATCTGAAGAACGTTACCGGAACTGGTATAGTTTATGTCGTTGATGATAATAATTCCTCCACGACTCAGCAACAAGCGCTACTCTGGGTGATGAGCTTAATGGTGCTGTTGCGGCTATTTTAATTTTTCAACAGGGATCCAGATGGCGCCGTTGACGAAATTCTTTCATTATAAACGTCAACGATCAACATCAGCCATCAGGGAACGAAGAAGGTACTCTGTAACGTGTCTGAGTAATTATACCTCGAGGAGTACATACAGTTATGTAATGAAGATTCGTATGTGAGTGTCTGTTTTCTTATTTCTTTTCCCTTTGTTTCATTTGAATGGATTTTTGTACTCAAAGAGCGACGTAAGATTACGTCAGATACGTTTTTACATATGCTAAAAAAATGGAAAATGATGATGATGAATCAATGACACGTAGAAAATTATAATCTATTGTATTGCTGTTATCTAATGGTGTTGTAGTTGACTGTATGGTGGATGTATCTAATGGTGTTGTAGTTGACTGTATGTTGTTCAATATTGCTATGAAACTCTTCTGATTCATTGTCACTTATACGAAGGATGGAAGTATACGAAATTGATAAAATTATTAATAATATTTACGAAGAGAAAGTAAACTGTTGGATATATGACAAAATAATTCTATTTTAAATAAGAGACTGGTCAGCGTGGTTATTTTGTTAACAAAATCAAACGAATTTAATGAATGTAATGGTAAAGAAGTAACTATAAGTGGCTGTTAAACTATTTTTATGCTTGAAAAGTAATTCGCAAAGTAATGTAAAGCAGTACTACTGAGTTGTACATAACCTCTTTCAGAATTTGTTCTTAACCTCTTGCTTCATAATTTCCTTAATTATACTCTTCAAACTTATTGACTACTTCGATGTTGTTACGAACAGAAACTGATAAAGTATTAATCTTAAATATAGATTGAAATGAAAGCTTGTCACGTAATATATATATATATATATATATATATATATATATATATATATATATGTACTACTTACTCAAACTATGGATCACATAACCTATACAAAAAAAAAAAGAAAAAAATTATTGTACACTATAAAGCAAGAGGTTAAATCTTTAATCTGTTAAGAATTAAATTTTTTATTGTAACTGCGAAAATTATAAAAGTACCAAACGAAGCAAGTACGGAATATATGCGGAATATGAATCGCTCAACGAACCAAAGAGCGGCTCAGTGACAAAATTAGTAAAGTAAAGACCACGAATATTACAACATTATATTCTACCACAAAATAATTCTCTATACAAAAAAGGTACACAACGAATCGATTTTTCACAACGATAAGAGTCAACAGAACCAATCAAGACCAGGCGAGACTCTCATAAGACAACGATATCAGAGGGATCAAATCAGCGACTTCAATCTATGTTACAGAGTATAGTTATCAAGAAAAATTGCTCTTTTCATGAAAAGTATGGTAATGATACTCTTATAATACATTGTATATCTGGCAGTCGGATGTGCCCGTGGCCATCGGAAATGTAAAGACGACGCTTTTAGAAAGTGATAGCGCCATCGCGTTTTAAAAACGCGTTAGAAGAAGGACGGTTTCGCAATCCAAGGCGAATCGAAAAGTGTGCGTGTTGCGAGAATCAGAGTTGATCGAGACGTCGAAGCATAGAGTCGTTAGAATTCAGTTGCGAGTGTAGTCGAGTGTTAGAGTTGCTAGTGAGAGAGAGAGAGAGAGAGAGAGAGAGAGAGAGAGAGAGTTACCAAATAGTTGTCAAGTTATTTGTTGTAAATACGAGCGTTGCATTTAGTTTTCCTGTTAATCAAACATCGTTTCTCTGTCTAACTAATATCTGTATTTTCAATCCATTATTAATAAATTATAATTAATCGGACAAAATTACACCTTTAATATATTCCGATATTACATTATCGTGATGTAATATTTATCATGCTTATTTTGTACGTAAAACGAATCGTTGGAATATTCCCGAAGCTAACGAAGCATTTCCCAAAAGTTAAACCGAAGAAATTAACGCGAATAGTTAAGTGAAATTTTTCCATTAACTTGCTGACCAACCGGCAAATAAAAAATCATAAAAATTGTTTCAATGTGTTGAGGTCACGCATAACTTCTTTTTTCATTGACGATTACCAAACAGGTAAAATTTCGAAATTGTACGAAGGCCACGTGACCAGATCGTATTGGAATTTGAAGTGCATGGAAAAAGACAACTCGAAGTACAAACCTTGAGCTGTACTACTCGAAGTACAAACGTGAACTAATGGATGCAGAAAAGCAATTAACGCCAAACATCCGAACAGCATCTTGGAGCCCGTCATTGTTCTGAAATAAAAGAAGTGACGAATTAAAAAGACGCAGGACTAATAATAATAAAGGAAACTTAGTTCGTATTATAAATTGAATTTACATCAGAAAAGAAGCACGATCAAGCGAAACAGATCGTAGAAATGACAAATATCATCGATATACGTTTCAGTGTAATTTCACTTTTGAAAATTATTTAGTTTAATACGATCGTATTCATCGCTCTGAAACTTTCATTGTGCTGCAATTTGTGCTGCGTCTTTTTAATTTCTCTATCTTTCTGTGTTTTCGGAAAAATTACTTGAAAGATTAAGAATTGCTTGCCTTATTTTATTTTCGATTAGTTAGGATTTGATTATTCCAGGTAAGGTTTATTATTTATAACAGGTTTTATCACTTGTTTATTATTTAGGAGTTTGTTATTTTAGGATTAGTACCTTTTAGGATTTCTTATCCTTCGAGTTTCTGTTTCAGATATCTAGGTCTATTTCAAGATGTTTCATTACATTAGGATTATTTATTCGATTAAGATAATTTAAGAGTTTCACAATGTACAAAGAAATAATCGCGTGAAATTTAGATTTATGCTTTAAACGTATTAAACACGCGGTAATTTCAATGTCTATAGCCTCGAACGTGTTCTGATTAGTTGTGTCATTGTCTGTGACATTGAAATCACAAAAATCCATTGCAAGTGTGCTGTCATGCAATGTGGATGTAATTGGGTTTTTTGGGTATTTCCTGTATCATCTGATTTGTACAGTACTATTTTAACGCAAGGACAGGAAACTTATTATATATTTCCCGTCCATTATTTGAATCGTTGTGAAGTGTAACGAATTATATTCGATTCGAGGAGATGTTAATGAATTACCCATTTCATATGTAATTACATGGAAATAAAAATCATTGCAAAAATAATTGATCTAATGACAACGGAATTTCCAATATTTTTTTGTTTCGTCACGTCTTTTTCATAATATATCTTTTATAGGTACGTGATTTATTAATCGTTCGAATGGAAATAATTATTCGTATAATATTCAAATGATTCTAGCCATAAAATAAATTAAAACGATACCTGTCAATGATATGCAATCTGCGTATGACGTCAACCTCGATCTATGCTTATACAAGAAATTTTATCAATCAATGACTAGATATACAATAATCAAATATTATAAAATTTCCTGAAAACCTTTAGGTGTTAATATTAAGGTGTTAATATCTTTAATATTTGCAAGTTATTGTTTAGCGCTAATTAGTTAGAATGTAACAAGTGGTGTACCAGAATTGAGATAATTAAGCCACACGAACAATCTTATTTAGATCTTTTTAATTTTTTAATTCTCTTTTGCTCTAATACTTCGTAAAATTAATCTTCCTTAGCTACTACACTTCATAGAATGACAAGAGATAACTTTTCTTATATAACGTTTCATTCATAAAATCTATCATTAAAGTATATCTTCATAAAAATATCATTCCATACTAACGGTATATTTGGTGTCATACGAGATAACAGTTACCAGTGATGACATATGTAACTTTATAAAGATATCTCGTTTTATTATATATTAAAAGAATGTACTCATTGCTGCTATATTTCAGATGAAAAAAAGGAGGCAACGATTTTACAGTAAAATCGTTCGTTTACAACTGATTCATTTACATTTCATGATAATACTGTGCATTCTGAATATGCTATGATTTGGTTTAAAATAATAAATAGTCCATTCTTGCATACTATTGCTCCGGCTTTACTTGTATTTTCGATATTGGTATAAATAGAAAGACAATTAATGTCGTTCGAGTCTATTTTCGGATCATTTATATTACGTTTAATCCATATAGTTATTATATGAGACATAGTATCGTAAAATTTGGAAGAATAAAACGTTCGTACAGGAAGTACATTTTATAAGAACTCCAACAAATCTGCGTGTGCACCTAAAATACAAACCGATAGTGATTGTTCATAAGTTTATATACATTATCTAATGTCAATCGAAGGTATCAATTCTTTTTCTCCATAAGAGTACTTTTTCATTTATATGTGTTCAAAAATACACGTGTTCAACCGTGAAGCATATGTCACCTACAACGAAAAAGAGTTTTCCTGTACTTAATATTTCCTTTGTATACCTATGAAAGTCTATTCTTCGCGTAGTATGAAATTATGAATAAATCTGGAATATTGTTCAATCTGAAAAGAAAAATAACTTATTGACATCATTCATTGATACGAGATTCAGAATGTTTGTTTTGTCTTCCGGAAAAAGAAGGCAGCCCTCCCTTTCTTTTAATGTGAAATAGAAAGCGAAAATTTGAAAACAGATTTTTTGGAAATTTACTTGCAAATATCGTTTTCAATATCGTGATTTTCTTCCCAATGGTACTGTACTTTCAAATTTTCCAGTATCCCTCTAAAAACAAAAAGTCGAACCTCGTTATTATTAACGTAGGCATTACAAGGAAGAGAAGTATTAGAAAGCAGCTCCTTTTTATTATGGATTTCTTTATAATCGTGTAAATAAGAAATTCCGGAAATTTTTTCCTCAAGAATTTAATTCTTGTGTTTTGATTGATAATTATTACACTGCATACTAACATTTCGCATACTGTTCGCGTCTAACAATTTCCTAATAATAACTACTTCAAAATTACATATGTTCTTGCACGAATTCAAAAGTACGTATGATACAATTACAATTGATTCTAAAATAATAATTATTTAAAGATATTAAGATACTAATTAAACGTTTCACTATATTTCAAAATCTGGAACAACAAATTTTTATTTATAAAAAATGAAACTGTCTTTATATATTCTTTGTCATGATGCTATTTCTTATTACCATGTCGACATTTTTTAAAATTCATTTTGTTATCTCTACGCAATATGAAAATTCATATACTGCTTAATATTTTTTACATATTATCCATCCACCGCATGATATCTCCTGAAAAATCAAAATATTAATGTTATATTATTACAATGCTTCTTAAATTTCAATTTTTGACAAATTTGAAATCCAATATATTTTGCACAATTATTATTTATCAAAAAATTCTAAGTTAGTAACTTTCTTTTCAAATGGCAAATAACATATACATTGACTTACCTGTAAGTTTTTGTTCCTAATCATCATTTCCTCTTATAGAACATCATTATTGTTCTCATAATTACTACCAGTGTCATAGATATTGTAGTGGCTACAACTGAATTAATAGAAAATGATAAATAACTGTGTATAACACTAACACATAACTGTGTATAACAATGACACATAACTTTTACTTACATATCAGTCGATAAGGGATTACTGTGATATCCTGTTGATGTTTCTTAAGGCACTTGATTAGGTGCGATACGGTATCATTCCTTATGGTATACTGTAGATAAGTATTTTAGAAAATAACAAGAATAAATCTAAATTATTCAGAGGTTCCAGTTTCGGCTTAGACATAAATACAGGACCATTTGCAAAGAAGAAAGGGTGCGTTTCTACAGCCTCGTTATAGTAACCATGAATACCAATCTCTGAATTACTGGTTACTAAACATAAATATCCTATAAAATTTAATATATTTCTTTAATTTTTAATACATACATGAGTTAGTAGTTCTAAATTATGAATCATCCTACCTGTGATATTACACTTTTCCTTATAATATCATCACTCAAGTGAACAACATTAAGATCATGTAAACCATGTCATCCTATCTTACTGTGAAGATACTTAGTTATGTTATCTAACATTATAAAAATATCATCAAATTCAAGTCCTTTTATTCACATCACATGGCCACGACGATCTGGTTCTTCGTTATATAATGTTCTAAAATTTGTCGTATATATAGGATGTACAAACCGTGATATCAAGGTATCAGTTCTTCCTTCCCAAGGGACAGTTTCATTAAAATTCTGATAGAATTAAAAATTAATTATTAATATTCTAACAATCATATATGTTAAATACATTATAGTCAACGATATATACCTGAGCGAATGTAGGGGTGATTCCTTGATAATTATAAATGTCATCAGCCCACATCATTCTGCCACTTCTTTGTACTCCAGCCTCTAGATTAGCAGCCTAAACAAACATACAAAATTTTATAGAAGCTGTACAAAATATAGTATATATGCGCAATATTGAAGCGTTCAAGGGGATATAAAGGTAATGTACATCACATACACGTGTACTCTCATGCAACAAAATACAATTAGATTTAATAGTATAAGCTCTTTTATTCATCATAATAGATTGGAAATTTAAGTGTCTTACGAGGGTGAGTAAAAAGTTACCCGCTCTGTCGGTGTAGAATTTATTTTAAGCAATTGTCAAAAAAGACATACATCATTTTTTGACGTAATCACTCAATTTCTGTATACACTTTGTCCATTTGCTGAAGGACCTTCGTATTTTCTCGTTAAAAAATGTTTTGGGCTGAGCTGCGAACCACGAATGCATCGTCGTCTTCGCCTTTTCATCAGCTTTCTCGGCATCCATCTCGCACAAACTTTTTAAAACCCAAATCTGTCGTGCACTATTGCATAAGCAGAGCCGTGGCTGATTTGCAAATGATTTGCCACATTATCCAGTGTCACTCGTCTATTCCATAGAGCATAAGTTCATGAGCACGTTCAATGTTGTCATCGTGGATGTGGACGGGCGTCCAGCTGTTTTTTCATAACACTTGTGCGATCTTCTTTGAACTTTTGTGCCCATTCAAACACACTTCGTGACAAAACACTTTCTCCATAATGTGCATTAAATCTTTGATAAATATAGGCATCAAACATAACCTCCGACCACAAGAAACGAATCACAGCATCCTGCACTGTTTTCCTGCAAATCGCCATTGCAAAGCGCCATTACTCGCGCAACGGTCACAAACGAATTGACGTAACACAATGAAACCTACGCAGCAGCACTGAACAGATATTGACGTCATACGAAGAGTGCAGATGGATCAATACGGTCGACAGAAGTTTTAACTATCTGGAGTGCGGATAAATTTTTACCGAGAGTCGTATAGGAATCTATAATCTGTAAGTACACCTTTGGCTGAATGGAAATTTCTCTTACATATAGTCAAAAATGCAGAAACAGTGTATTGAATTGGAAAGTGATAAAAAATAAGCGAAGTTTCGAGGTTGCATGTGATTGCATGAGTACACAGGACGTTTTTAGCGAATAAAAAATAATTTTGAAAGACACGAGACTTATCTTGTATTTTATGCACTCTCTGTGTCCGAATCTGCAGAAGCTCTCTATCTTATGAAGTGTTTTAGATTAGCCGGAAAATTTTGTATGTACATACAAGAAGTATACGATCTAAGTGGAATATTCCATTATTCTCTTGATACAACAGAAACGAAATTTACAGAACTTCTCAGAAAGTTGGTTTATTATTACCAAATTAATAGAATTAATATACGTTTATCATCTTTACATACCTAAGTCGTGGAGGTTTATCGTGCGTAAAAAATTAGTGTCGTTTCAAAGTTACATTTCGTACATTTTAAGCCTATAATTTGTAACGTACAAAACAATGTAAATTTGAGCTGTTTCTTATCTCCACAATAAGAAAATCCAACTTTACGTTTTTTACACAATGATATTTATGGAACAGTAATATCATATTATTGCATCGCTTGGAGAATGAAGTCAAGGTACGATGTGACCCTAGTGTAAACGCTGGGATAGCCAGCTGTGCCGCACTTATAAGCGTAAGACACAATACCTATTAAATACGAGGTTAATTCATGTTGTATCAGCAGTGGTCCGCCGCGGTCAGCCTGAAAGGATCGTTAAATTTTTAATCAAAGATACTGAAATATATCGATCGAATTGTATTGAAATTATACTTATATACAGTAATAATCTTCTATTGATTTGTGTATAGAAATACTCCAATTTATAATGTACATGTTATATGTATTTTGAGCAAAACTAAGATTAGAAGGAAATTAGATTAAATACCATAATGAGGTGTGAGAAGTGGGCAAAACTATTAAATTGTGTTTATCTATTATTTCTAATGTTTAAGACGTCGATTTGATGTTAATTCGAATTGACGTGTCTTCAGATACCGTATAGTTTGTAGTAACTCTGTAACTTAATTACCGTACAAGAATCCTCTCCACCCTGAGCATGTTCGGCGCATATTATACCATCAGTGATATCAGGTGCATTAGGAAATTTGGAATAAGCTATTTTGCATTCGGCGTTCTTAATCACTGGCATTTGTACTTCCATTAATGCATTACGTCGTGGTCGTCCTACGAAGAAAATAAGAAAGATATTTAAGACTGGAACTGTTTAATTTTATTATAAAATTGATATCACTTACTATATCTTAATGCTCCCCATCCAGCAACAAGGGGGTTATAGCCGACGAAGTTGCTCTTTCGTAGGGGCTCTTTCGTACAAATGGGATATACGTACCCTGAAAAATAAAAAAATAAATGAAAATGCAGGAAACGAATGACCAAAAGTATGAGAAAGAATTGTACACGCTTTATGACACAATATATGTGTACAGTAAGAAATTTCAGGATATGATACTTCAGTAATACTCAATAGCATATATATATATATATTTGAGGACTTACTCGAAAATGGCACCTCCTCCACCAATCTAAGAATGGCAATATTATGATTGTGTATGTTTTCTATTCCATCCATATGTGCACAATGTGCTGCGGTCAAAACATGCCTAGCCGATATCAGGGAACCTCCGCACTTCCATAGTGGTTTGTCTGGGTTTCGGGGATTACGAAAACCTAATGCAGCGATCCATGGCCAAGCGCCTAAAATGCAATAGTCATAGTTGTGAATATACATAATTTTTTCTCACATAACGAGTAACAACGATTATTACCTATTCGATATTCGATCATACAGCAGACGATAAGTACATACGTACAAATACTCTGAAATAGAGATTTGATAAAGACAGAAATTAAATTTTTATTCCAGTGGAATGCAAATTATCAAATAATTCTATATAATTTCTATTTGAACTATACTGAACTATAAAGTTCAAACGTGTAATTTCTGCCCTAACAGTTTTTGATCTCTATCCATATTATTACTCCTATATCAATTCTTTATTTCAAGCAAAAAGATACTCTTCCTAACATGAAGTAAAAGAAAGAAATAATTCAAGTTAATAAGTAAAGTTACTACCGATGAAATCATAGCATTATTATTTAGTCTAATTGAAATGTACATTGATGTAGTATCGTGGACGAAAGGCCTGGGAAATATCGGGCGAACTATGAACAGTGTCGCGAGAGCCGAGGCGCCGTCGGGCCCATCAATGTGTCATCGGTCTTTTCAAGTGCATAGTTTCGTGGAAAAGACCTACGTGACCCTGGCTACGAGCGTCTGCAGAACACGTGTGCGGTGGGCCTAGGAAAAGGACAACAGAATGCGACAACGGCCAGAGTGTTAGTCGAGGAGCAGAGTGCGAGTCGAGAAACAAAGTGCGAGTCGAGGAGCCGAGTGCGAGTCGAGCGGAGACAGAGTTTGCGAGTGGCGTTGCCGAGAGAGTGTGGATTGCTGTTTTCTGTACGTTTGGTATGAATAGTTCAAGTTAATCAACAATCGTCTTTTTCTGTCTGATTAACATCTCTATTGTCCACTCTTTGTAAACAGTATTACATCACGATATTACATTTATTTCTTTCAACTACTAATTTTCAAATCCTCTGCTGTTCCGTTAATTGAGCGACGCGCCGACTTTTCGTACAAGTATCTTGTATCTTATCTGTATTATTTAGTTATCAATAAAGAAGAAACATTTTCTAATTGTATACTTAAATTTATCGATCAATTATGAACATGTAATAACATTTATTTCTTTCAACTACTAATTTTTAAATCATCTGCTGTTCGGTTAATTGAAGGATGTCGGCTTTCTGTAGAAGTATTTCATATTTATTATTTAATTATGAATAAGGAAAAAACATACAAAATATAGTTTTTAAACGGTTTATTATTTATAAACAGAAACTTTGACTCAGGATATATATACTATATATATTATTTACTTACAATTTTTTTTTTTAAGACTTCAAAGTCGAAACAAGCACAGGAAATTTCCAAGCCGGTTAACAGAAACTTGAATGAGACAAAAGTAACCTTTAGATCTCTAAATGTTCTTCTTCCCCCCTGTTGCTTCCACGTAACTCTTATCCTATTGGTGGAGCTGTGCTGATATGTGAAATTATGACTACATAAAAACATCCGGAAAGACTCATTGAATGATTTTATAGTTTAAGGTTAATAAATTTCCATAAATTAAAGTTGAAAATTTATGAGAACATGTTTTCTGTAACAAAACTTAGTAAAAACAAACTAGTAAGGTTTATAGATTCTTTAATGATTATGTATGTATTCATAAACTAGTTCGATAAACATCGTTCGATAAAACGTCGAACAACACACAACATTGAAGCGCGAAATTTCAAATTCAAGGAAAGATAAATAACAAATATTGCGAACAAATAATAATCTCATGTAAGAAAAAATAAAAGGGATAAAAGTAGTACAGAAGATAGAAAAATCTATAAAACTGGTGGCTGGGAAATAGAAAATATATAAATTTATGTTATTAGAGTTTAGTACTTCTGTCGATCAATGTGTTACGACCGTTCGCGGAGAGACGCAGTCGCAGTAGCGAGAGGAGTAAATTCTCGCTACGATTCGGTGAATCGACGCCGCGAAGTAGTCGTTCCCCTGTTTCGGTTAAGATAAGAGGTGGTTAAATGAATATGACACAGTATAGTAAATTATATTTCACCGTTTATTCCAACAACTTATAACGAAGGCAGTCACGCTGGTGTGTATGTACGAGATTTTTTTTTTTATTTATTTGTTGAAATTACAATCAATTCTCGCGTTGAGAATATGTACGAGATGAATGAGTGACTGATCTGTGGGTGTGTCCTACCCGGTGGAAGGATATTGACCGTTCGAAGGATGTGAAATCAGAACTGTCTTGGGAGACGATGCTGTTGTCACGTAAAGTCGGTACTTGTGTGGTAGTAAGAAGGCTGAGTCGTAACCCAACTACTTATTTTCCTTTATAAATCTTTATTATAAATGTTCACACTTACAAAATAATACCGACCTGGAGAAAAGGGGTTATATGAGTACAGCAACTAGAAGAAGAACAAGAACTGCCCGAGCTGGGTGAAGTCTTGGTTTATATACGTTTTGGTTTTAGGATGTTGAGGGGCTAGGTGTAGGTTATGATGTAGAAAGTGTCCGAAGGTCAGGGGGCCATATCCTATCTCTGATGTAGACTGAGGTGCATCACAGCCTTGGTGTATGTTATGATGATAAGGTGGTGATGTGTCCAAAAGTGTTCGAAAGTCGACCGTCGATGTATTATCACTGATGTAGGTTGAGATGTGATTGATGTCCCACTGTCTCGGAGGAAAGCTAAGGATGGGTGTGTCTAGCGCACGGGACCATCGGATTTGTTGGTGACGATTTTAGTTAGGAGAGTGAAGGAAGTGGCTTCGTTGTTAATTGGTTAACGAAGGGTCTTAACCGCCCTCGAGAGAAAGTGGTTAGTGGGAGGAAAGTTGCAGCATACGTGAGAAAAACTAACTTTCCCTTGTCCAGTCGGGGTAGACAATAGTCTTTAGAAATTCTTCGGAAACAGACGTTTGTTTGGTTTGATGGACCTTTTCTAGGAAATCTATGAGATTTATGGAAGGTACTTGAAACTATGGAGGATACGCTGCGAGTATCCGGTGACATCTGGTTGCTATATTGCTCGTGGTGTGACGTAACAAAATGGAATAGAAAGATTGTACCACAGACGAAATTATACTTTATACTTTATTATACTTTATACTTTATTATACTTTATACTTTATTATTACATTACATCAATTGAAATCTTTGGAATTACAACGATTCGATACACATTTTAACGTTTTAAACGTTTTAACGTTTAACATTCTAACATTCAGTTAGAACTTTGTATTGATTAGAGATATTGTAACGACCAGAAATATCGATACATATATCAATACTTTTACCTCGAAATTCGTAGATTCGTACTCTTCATTGTCCATACAAATTGTGTCATATATGTCCAAACCAAATTTAATTTCCAATTTAAAACCAAAATTCTTTTTCGAAAATGGCACTTCCAATTCTTCTTATTCTCACTATTTAATTGCTAGCCGTATCAAGTAACAACGAAAAAAATAATAATATCTAAACGTTAAGCAGGTCCATATTTTTGGGGATACAATTAAAAAAGTAAATCGTCGGTGGAATATTGTTTCACCTATCAAGAATTTTGGAAGATATAATTAGAAAGGTACAACCTGGGTAGAAAATTGTACTCCTTATCGAGCATTTTTGAAAATATAATTGAGAAAGTGGAATCTGGATAGAAAATTGTTTTACCTACGAAGCATTATAAAAAGTAAGTTTAATAAAACTATACCTTGGATATTTCATATATTTTTTCATATTATACGCATTCGTTAAAATTTTACACTCCCAAACATCCTGCTATACTTGCACAAAAAAGCGCAGTCTAGTAATATCCCCCTCACTGCTCCTCGCATTTTCTTTCTAATCATCTCTCGTTCGCTTTTCCTGATATTATTCTCAGCGTAAGTTCAGAGTGGCGGTTTTTAAACTCAGGAACGCGCGGCTGTTCGTTAAATGAAATATCAAACGTAAGAATTGCCGCAGTCTTAACGCGAGATAATTCATTTCGTGGCACAGAGCGCACGTCGTTGAATATTAATTCATATCTCGTATAAGTTGCGAATAAAAAAAGCAGATAAAAGAGGACAAAAATCCGATAATTACCGCGAATCTTTACGCAATTTCAAGAAATACGAAAGAAATTTGTTTGTAAGCATGCTACTAAGTATTATTAGAAGTACTGTACTTTCGATATTTTACATATTCTTGCATATTTTCTACATTTTTCTGTATTTTTGTATCCTTAAACTTTCCGTAAACGCGTAAACGTCTGCGCTCTGACAATGACAAGGAAGATTCTACTGATAAAAATAAAGCATCGAATTTCACCGAATTCTCAGAAATGTAATTCTCAGATCACATAAATTAAAAAGAAAGAACAAAAGAAAATACAGATATATATATATACATACCTCATACATACTCGACCGGAGTCTTGTTTCGGTGGCGTCGTTGGGATGACGAGCAGTCTTGCTAGAGAGCTGATCGGTGAAGGAAGTCGAGTGCCTTACGAGCAGGGAGTGGTGCACGTGTGAGTTAGAGCAAGGGAACCTGTCCTCCCGTTCGTCACGGATTCGTTATCAAGCCTGAGGCCCTCGTCACTAGTGTAACTATCGACAATAAAGGTACCCCACGCGCGACCGGACGATGGAGAACTTCAACGCAGAACCGCTACCTCCCGCGAGCCCTCCCCGGGAGGGCGCCTCGAGCTCGGACTCGGAGATTCAGACTCGACATATATATTATTATATATATTATATATACTATTATATCTATATAATATATGTATTTATATCTATAAATATATGTATAAATATATCTATTTAAAAAAATAAAGTTGACCTTCATATATCGCCAATAATATCGCGTGCGTAAAAAGAAACTAATTACATTTAATTCTTTTTTTACATTTATTTATTTTTTATTATTATCTTTTTCACAACTAATTATATTTAATTATTACATTTACATACATTTAACTATTATTACATACATTTACATATATTTAATTATTATTTTTTTCATAATTATATCTCGTTTGAAATATTTTTCGACATAATTAATTGTTTCAAAAACACATATTCCAGCCTTCTAAATGATTTATTTTGCGTATTATACGAATTATTCCATCTATAAATAAATTGTTCTCTCTACACACAAACACGCACACAGTCTGTTAATTACACGAGTTAATTGTAACATTTTTCTCGATAAGTTGACAGAGCAAGGAAAATGAGCGACGAACATATCTACAAACTAATCTACTTCAATGCCCGTGGTCGTGCCGAACATATACGGTACATATTTGCATATACTGGCATCGAGTATACCGACGAGAGGATCTCCGAAGAACTCTGGCCTGAATACAAGGATTGTAAGCGTGAAGAATCGATTTTTACTTTCATCGTTCAACTCTCAGATATCTACCATTTACTCAAACTTTTCTGTATATAAAACTTTCGTTTCACGTGCAGGCTAAACTTACTTAAAGTAAAATTTCATACGGAATAAAGTCGAACTTTTCATTAAGTTTTGCTTCCGTAATGTCGTGTTTATCGAATACCAACTTAATTCACTTACGATTCTCGAATTTTTGTGTTGCAATCTTTATTGTTTTCAATGAATCGAAGCATTTCGAATATTTTGAGAAAACCGTAAATAGGTGACTTAAAATAGGAATACAAAAATACTTCTACGTTTCTCGTTAATTTAAAAACTTTTTAGGACTTGTCGGAAAAAAAGGATAAAAAATTGAAATCAGTTCGGAAATGAACAAGAACATAGCTAAAAAGTCGAAAGAACAAAGCAGACATAAAATTCGATCTTCCGTTGCGACATTTCTATCGTAAATAGTATAATAAAAGTTTTACGCAGCATAGTCTTCGATATAATCTTATATGTCGCTTGCAGATAGAGAAACAAAAAATCAACGTAAGTCTGTAAATCAATCCTGTCGGTGTAAAACACAAAATTACGTTCGCAAGAGACATTCGATTTATATTCCTTGCATTTCAATTTTCATTACAAGAACCGTGTACATTTTCTAATATTTTTTCCGTGTCTGGTATTATCTTTTATCCTTGATTTTAAAAACTTCTGTTCTTCCCAACAGTCAAAAACACGCGATACCCTGTCCATCGTAATCGTAAGAAAAGAAAAAAAGGAGAAAGAAGACATTTCTGTATTTCTTTACTAGGCCATGTTGATTAAAACCGAAATGATTTCGATTCATCTATTCACAAGAACGCAACGGCCTCGGAAGCTGTGTTGTGATTTCCTATCGATCGTTTCCCTCTACACAGTGTTCATATGAGCCATGTTTGTTCTTAGCAATGCCTTATAAAAAGCTGCCTGTGCTGGAGATAGACGGGAAACCGGTAGCGCAGAGTAACGCTGTGGCGCGATACTTGGCGAGGAAGTACGATCTAATGGGAAAGGACGAATGGGATGCGATGATATGCGACGAGCTCGTCGATACTCTTGGAGATTTGAAGCAAGGTGAGTAACTGATGAGATGACTTTGCATTTGTCTCACCACAGAGACAGACGTTCAAGAATTCATTGTGAAAAGACGAGTACAAACAAGATACGTATGTCTTTCCGTTAAGCGAATGTTACAGTTTGTTTGCAAAAGTCAGTTTTTAGATTATAGAATCGTAGATAGAATTTAGAGGATAGAAACTTTTAGTAGTCACTTTTAGTTTAGTAAAGTCTTATCGACAATAAGCAGACTACGTTATGATACAACGATTCCAACTAAAGATTTCTATCGACATCACGAATTCGATGGCTTCCAAATTTTCTGCTCTGCAATCTCAGACGCTCAACTCGAAAGAATCTTTTAGATCCCCCGACAAACACTCGACTCAGGTTATCTATTATCGTAACCTTTCTACGGGATTTTTTTTAACTGCGTTGCGTTAACGAATAACGGGATAACATCACGTTTCTCTCAACGCCTTTCAACGTTCTACAACTTTTATTCTTTGCAAATCCCTGTCTCTATATGATAAACGCTGGTTATCCGCGGAAGGAGCGAGGACAACGAAGTGTTACTCAATGATCAAAGACAGGAAGATCCTGGTACGCGATAACGTTACTAATTTCCAATTACGATATGTGTGATTACGTAACATCTGCTGTCTGCATAATGCGTTAACGATCTGCGCGTTGATCGCATAAATATAAATCGAAGGGAATGGAATCGCTCGAAACTCATGCAACTATCCGCAGGTGTTTAAAATCGTGTTTTTACACCGCCAACGTAACGTCACGCCAGTCGAATCGAAAAATTATTACTAGACAGAGAAGGTGAACAAAAAACGAGGTAAATAGGCTACCGATTGAATAATATCATAACGATCGTATCTCTGGTTTTTGCTCGTCTTTTACATTTGTTTCAAATGTATAAAATATAATCGTATCGATATCGTCCACGATTAAAGCTATCCATCCGCCATCGACGAGGAACGAACGATTATATTTTATCATTTATGCGAATCCTTCTCTTCTCTTCTTTCTCTATTTACGCCCCTCGCCTTGCTTCGTACCGCCGATGATTCACAATTCGATGCACCTGAACAGCTGGAACGTCGCAGATTTTTCCGTACGATAACAAACGTGTTTTTGATGGCCTGCTTTAAACCGTGACGATCGCCATGACGTGCATCAATTGTCGAATGATGTAGTGCGACGATACTCCCACGCAACTTTTTTTACGCTGTTTTTCCCTCTATTTTTTCTTCCTGTGTGTTATCACATGATCATGAGATACCTGTATAGAAGATGCAAAGAGTCTGTGAAGAATTTACAGATATTTAAGATTATCATAATGATTAAGCAAAAGCTAAGACGCAAAATATTGCTCAAGATGTAATTATGTAATATTTACTCAATTTCTAGAAGACTGTTTATATCTTGTTGTTATTCTTGATATGGAGATAAATATAGTATACTTTATTAAGACCTAGATAAAAGACTTTTTTCTCGTTTCTCTTCTCTTACTTAATCACTAAGAGTTATATAACGTTTATTCGATAATTCTGCTTCTCCTGACCTTTCCACAAATGGTTGTTTATATCTCGACATTCTTGGTACTTTTAATGAAATTTTAATAACAGTACAGAAGTAAATAAAAAAGCTCTAGGTAGAAGCAAGGATTTACTTACCTTTCCTTTCTCGAATCTCAGTTAGCAATGTTGTTCCTCTTGAAAGATTTTCCAAGTTTCCAAGACAATTTCCACGCTGGTAACATTGTATATATTTCAAGTATCGTGAACCACAGGAACTTGTTGAGGCAATATTGAAGAAAGCAAAGAGAATGAAGATTAAATTCTGACAATAAAATAAAAATCCAAATTCTTCCTAAAAAGCTAGTGATCTTTAGTTAAGAGTTCGATTTTTCACATTTTTCAAGGTAAATTAAAAAAATTGTTTAATAGAGGAGGTACAAAATAAATGTATACAAACCTTTTTTCAGACGACATGGGCGGACTTCGTGTTTGCAGCGGCCCTTGAAAATTTCGAGTATATGTTTGGGGCATCAGCTTTGGATAAATATCCAGCTCTTCGAGCATTGAAGAGAAGGATTCATAGAATACCGGCTATTTCTCATTGGCTGATTAGGCGCCCATACACAAACAGCTAAAAAGCTAAAAACGTGTGGAAAAAAGATGACCAGTACACCACTACATATATGTAGTATCGTGGACGAAAGGTCTAAGAAATATCGGGCGAACTATGAACAAGAGCGAGAGCCGAGGCGCCGTCGAGCCCATCAATGTGTCATCGGTCTTTTCAAGTGCATAGTTTCGTGGAAACGACCTACGTGACCCTGGCTACGAGCGTCTGCAGAACACGTGTGCGGTGGGCCTAGGAAAAAGGCAATAGAATGCGACAACGGCCAGAGTGTGAGTCGAGAAACAGAGTGTGAGTCGAGGAGCCGAGTGCGAGTTGAGCGGAGACAGAGTTTGCGAGTGGCGTTGCCGAGAGAGTGTTGATTGCGTTTTGGTAAAAGTCGAGTCGCTATCTAGTCATTTAGTTGCGCTGTTTTCTGTACGTTTGGCGTGAATAGTTCAGGTTGAAAAACAATCGTCTTTTTCTGTCTGATTAACATCTCCATTGTCCACTCCTTGTAAATACATTATATCACGATATAACAAACAAAATATTGACGAAGCACGGCCTGTTGTTAGGCACTGATTTTCTGGATCAGGTAGAGTTACGGGTTAAACGGGGCGAAGTGACTTTCTTGCGGCTTGACGAACAGACTAACAAGGACGTGTCGGATGTGTTTAGAATTAACGTAGTAGAACAGACTGACGAAACAGACCTAACACACGTACAGGAACCGCATTATCGTGAAGCAATTCGAGATATCGTTAGGGGGTATAGGCCGGAGAAGAAGCGAGACGTCGGAATAACCGCAAAAGTAGTTTTGGAAAGCGACAAGCCGGTAGCGCGAAGACCGCGAAGACTGGCGCCGTCGGAAAGAAAGGAAGAAGATGATCTGATGGAAGTGTGGACAAACGAGGGTGTCATCAAATCGTCAGACTCGGAGTATGCGAGTCCGATAGGTGTAGTTAGAAAGAAAGATTTGTGTGTGCGTGTGGCTAGATGGGCCTTGTTACTAGGCGAGTTTAAGTATCAGGTGTGTCATCGGCCGGGGAAAAGTATGCAGCATGTAGATGCTCCGAGTAGGAACCCCCTGCCGAGCACTATGTATGTAACGGAGAGTGAAGACGGGCTGATTGCACGGTTGAGAAGGGCACAGAACAAGGACATCGAAGTCCGTAGGATTTTGGACGCCGCAACGTGCAGTCAGGCCGATGGGCAGGTAGTAAGAAACAATATTTTGTATAAGGAGTGTGAGGACGATGTGCTAATAGTAGTATCGAAGGCGATGCGGGCTCAGGTAGTCAGGCAAGCGCACGAGCGTGGGCATTTCGAGGTTACCAAAACAGAAGCTATGGTCAAGAAGGACTTCTGGCTCAAGGGGTTACGCGAAAAGGTCGAACACGTGGTATCCAACTGCCTTGACTGTAGCCTAACCGAACGAAACATAGGTAAGCTAGAAGGGAACCTGCGAAATTACAAGAAAAGAAGAAAGCGTGCGAAGCAGTACCGAAGGAAGGACCCGCACACACCTCGATTTTATGAAACCTTGGGTCCTAAACGCCAAAGTGACGCATCTGATGCCAGCGAGATAGAAGGCAACATCTGAGGGCAGATGTTATTGCAGGATGGCCGAATGTAGTATCGTGGACGAAAGGCCTAAGAAATATCGGGCGAACTATGAACAATGTCGCGAGAACCGAGGCGCCGTCGGGCCCATCAATGTGTCATCGGTCTTTTCAAGTGCATAGTTTCGTGGAAAAGACCTACGTGACCCTGGCTACCAGCGTCTGCAGAACACGTGTGCGGTGGGCCTAGGAAAAAGGCAATAGAATGGGACAACGGCCAGAGAGGGTCAGTCGAGGAGCAGAGTGCGAGTCGAGGAGCCGAGTGCGAGTTGAGCGGAGACGGAGGTTGCGAGTGGCGTTGCCGAGAGAGTGTGGATTGCGCTGTTTTCTGTACATTTGGTGTGAATAGTTCAGGTTAATCAACAATCGTCTTTTTCTGTCTGATTAACATCTCTATTGTCCACTCCTTGTAAATACATTATATCACGATATTACATATATATGTACGCTGGCATCGCTATGTTGGTAAATGTTCGATGTTATACGTGTCGTAAAATGTAACAGTTCTATTTAAAAAAAAAATTTCGTGTCTATGAGTACGTTAAAAGTTTAACTATAAAAAGTCTCATCTGAGCTGTGCTCCTTTATGGAACGCATTATTGTGTTTGAAAGAACACAATATATAATAAATGTATGTATGTTCTATAATAAATGTATGTTCTTTCGAAAGAAGTTCGAAAATTTTCTTTCTTTTATCCGTACTTAACTTTTTAATAAAATGCACGATTAATTCTTGTGTCTCGTTTAAACAGCTTTTGGTCTATCGTTATTTCGAATTATTTGAACATCGTGTGAATTTACTATTTAATTTTACAATATCATTTACTATATAATTTTACAATTATAATTTTACAATATCAATAATTTACAATAAGTGAGGGAAAAATCATTGAATGTTATATCTAGATGTCTATATACTATTTTAAACAATACTTAACTCGAGATACTCGTTTCGTCTCTTCATGATACTTACTGGCAATACCGAGTACAAATATGATGTTCTTTGAAAATAAAAAATGGATTTGAAAACGTTAATGCACGTTCTTTTTTTTTTTATTTATTTGTTGAAATTACAATCAATTCTCGCGTTGAGAATTTTCAGTAATTTTTCTGGCGTGGCGCAGTGACATGGCTGTTTATTTACAATAAGTTAATACTTATTATAGATAGGTATAATTTATAAGTATTATAAGTAAGTGCATATGCTTAATTTGGATAATTAAATGAATCTAACGTTTAGGTCTAGCGGGTAGTGCCTCTTCAGCCTGCGAATCTGGTCCGTCGTATCGAGTAGTCCAGTGATTAGGGGGTTTCGGTGTTTGTTGATTCTTTTGCTATATCTGTCGCTATATTTTGCTATTTCCTCTTTGACGGTGGGTATCTTGAGGTCGCGGTGTATTGTTTCATTGATTACATACCAAGGTGCGTCAATTAGGGATCTTAGCGTTTTCGATTGAAAGCGTTGGAGTATTTCAATGTTGGAGTTACTTGCTGTTCCCCATAGTTGGATTCCTTAGGTCCAGACAGGTTTTATTACGGTCTTGTAGAGGGTAATTTTATTCTGTATGTTTAGTTTGGAGCGTCGGCCCGTGAGCCCATAGAGTTTTTTTAGTTTGTCCTTTAGTTGCTTCGTTTTATCTGAGATGTGTGTCTTCCACGTTAGTCTCCTGTCCAGGGTCATGCCCAGGCATCAGACTGTGCCCTGCTAGGAACTGTTGCATTGTTGATGGTGACCTGGGGGCAGGTTTGTTTTCGGAGCGTGAAGGTTACATGTGAGGATTTCTTTTCGTTGACTTTGAAGCCCCATTTGTGAAACCACTTGTCCATGGAGTCGAGACTTCGCTGGAGAGTGGATGAGGCTATTACCGGGTCTGCGTGGGTAGCTAATAGCGCTGTGTCGTCTGCAAATGTCGCTATTGTTATATCGTTTGATATAGGTATTTCGGCAGTGTAGATGGAGTACAGTAGGGGTCCGAGGACACTACCTTGGGGTATGCCGGCTTCTATTGGGAATGTTGCGGAAGTGGCGTCTAGGCATTTGACCATGAATTGTCTATTGGTTAGGTAAGATTTTAGGATGGAGTAGTAGAGGTGAGGTAGGATCTTTTTAATCTTGTATAGTAGCCCTTCATGCCATACTTTGTCGAATGCCTGTTGGATGTCGAGGAAAACCGCTGAGCAATATTTTTTCTTTTCGAGTGTTTGACTGATCGTATGAGTTAAGCGGTGGATTTGCTCTACTGTAGAATGATGTTTTCGGAAGCCGAATTGGTGATCTGGGAGTGTTTTCAAGTTCTCTAGGATTGGAAGGAGTCGGTTCGTGAGCATCTTCTCGAATAGTTTGGACAGGGTAGGTAAAAGACTGATTGGGCGATAGGAGCAGGTTTCGTATATCGGTTTACCGGGTAATCAATGAGATTTTCCAGGCCTTAGGATAGTGTTCCAGGCGAAGGATAGCATTAAAAATCGATGCGATGAGTGCTATCCCTTTTGTGGGAAGTTCCTTGATTGCTTTAGTGCCTATTAGGTCGTGTCCTGCTGCTTTCTTGGGGTTTAGGCGACTGATTGTTTCTATAGTCTCTGCAGAGGAGACGGGTTCGATAGGAGGGGACATTTGGAAGGGGGTGTGCAGGTATTCAGTAACGTCCGCGGCGGCTTTGGGGGAATGGGGTTTGAATACTTTTGACAAGTGTTTAGCAAACAGGTCGGCTTTTTCTATAGGGCTTCGCGCCCATCCACCTTGCGGACGGCGGATAGGTGGGATTATTTGTTGGGGGCGTGTGAGTTTCCTGGAGGCCTTCCATAGTGAGTAGTTGAAGTCGGCTGTGGGGGATAAGCTGGCGAGGTATTTATGGAAACAGTCGTTTTTATAGTTTTTTGAGGTTCTGGATAGCTTTCTAGTTGCGTTGTTTAGTTTGCGTTTGTCCTCCGGTGTTCTATGGGTCTGCCATACTCTTCTTAGTCTACGTTTTTCTACTATTTTTTTTAGTATGTATTGGGGATATTCTTGTTTGCTGTTAGATGGCTTTGTCGGTGTGGAGAGGCGGATTGCGTTTGTTATGCTCGTGTTTAAGTATTCCGTGGCTGCTTCGATTTCTTCCTTTGTTTTTAGTGGGGTGAAGGCTGAGGTTGAGTGTGTAAAGACTTCTCTGAAGAGCTGCCAGTTGGTGTGTTGGTTGTGAATGGAGCCATTAGGTGTATTCTCGATGATTGTTGAACTGACTGTTGCTATCACGGGAGAATGATCAGAGGAGAGATCAGCCGAGGAGTTGATCTGGACGTGTCTTAATGGGATATTTTTAGTTATGAAGAAGTGGAGAAGGTCGGGTATTTTGTTGGTGTCAGTGGGCCAGTATGTGGGTTCGTATGTGGTGAGGTAGTTGAGGTTGTTGTTTATTATGCTGTTTAAGAGGTTTTTGCCTCTTGCTGTAACCAGTCTGCTGCCCCATTGGATGTGCTTGGCGTTATAGTCTCCTCCAACTATGAATCTATTGCCCAGGGTGTCCAGGAAGTTATCAAAGTCTTCTTTGGCGATGGAGTGTCTGGGAGGGCAGTATACTGCTGAGGTGGTGATTGAGCCATGACAGTCTTCTACTGCTACGTTTGTTGCTTGGAGGTAGTCTTTCTGGAATGATGGAAGTTCGTAGTGCTTAATACTTGCTTTGATTATTATTCCGGTGCCACCGTGGGCCTTTCCGCTGGGGTGTTGGGTATGGTAGAATTTGTAACCATTTATTTTTAGGTAGCTCTTGTCGGTGAAGTGGGTTTCCGATACGAGCATTACGTCGATTTGCTGGTGTTTTAAGAAGAGTTCTAGTTCAAGTTTGTGTTGCGCTAGACCGTTGGCGTTCCACAGTGCTATGCGGCTTGGTTTTATTTTGAGTCGGGGCGTGCTAATTTTTCCACGATGAGTGTTAGTAGCGATAGCAAGTGATTTATTTGCTCTGATTGTTTCTCTATTAGCTTTTCACGCCTTGAGGAGTTGTCTGTGTTAGGTGGGTTGGGGACACTGTTTTGGGGAAGATTCCTTTGGCTGTTCGGGTTATTTTGGATGCCTTGTACTGCTTGCGCATAGGAGGTTGAGGTGGAGATGAATTTGGTAGGACTGGGTGTTTGGTTGGATGAGGGGGTTGGGGTAGTCGCGAATTTCGGCGGGCTGGGTGTTTGGTTGGATACCTCTTTTGCTCTGAGCTTAGGGTAGCTGTTCGTGTATAGTGTTTTACATTCTGGGCAGCCTTTGTAGTTTGCAGGATGGTCCCCTAGCCAATCAGAAATGGCCGGTATTCTATGTATCCTTCTCTTCAATGCTTGAAGAGCTGGATATTTATCCAAAGCTGGTGCCCCAAACATATACTCGAAATCTTCAAGGGCCGCTGCAAATACGAAGTCCGCCCATGTCGTCTGAAAAAAGGTTTGTATACATTTATTTTGTACCTCCTCTATTAAACAATTTTTTTAATTTACCTTGAAAAATGTGAAAAATCGAACTCTTAACTAAAGATCACTAGCTTTTTGGGAAGAATTTGGATTTTTATTTTATTGTCAGAATTTAATGGATAATTTTAGAAACTTCAACCTTTGGAGGTATTTGTTAATTAAAAATGACAAAACTGGTATTATGTAAAAAAGAGTAATGTGTATCCTGAATCAATGTCGAATGGAAATTAGACAGTTCTATAAAAATAATAATTCTCACGATTCCACAACTTCATACCTTAATTAAATACAATTCTTCGGCGATATAATTACAAATACATTTACAGGAATTGTGTAATATGATAAATATCTCGTTAAAGAAATTGAAATCGTAAACTCTAGATTCTAGTATTCTTTCACTTTCATGTTTCCTATGAGCCCTTCAATCGCTAAATATTTTGCAATGAAACACGTATTATTAAACAACATAATCATACTAAATTAATTTAATGTGACTATTTACTATTATTATATAATAACACAGTGATGAAAGAAATAAACTGGTCAAGTAATCTAAGGAACGATAATACGTATCTATGTCAGTGACAGTGAGAAAAATTCAGATATCTGTACTTAAGTGATTACACTTATAAGTATCATTATATATTATATAAATATGATATTTCGAATGGTATCATTTATCACTCATTAAACAAGAGTGTCATATCCAGAGAAATGATTTTACATATCTTAATCTTTGCTTTGATTGCGATAGTAATAATTTCTATCAAACTTGATGAGGAAGATACATGAATAATTATCTAAAAGCTGAAAATCTTGGCAAATTCATTTGTACATAAACTAACAGGAATGAATTTTAAAGATACACTCTGCTCTCAACAATTAAAGCTGTCTTGTCGCAACAAAGTTTCAATAATTTTTTATGGACAATATGGCCCAGTTTGCACAAAGACTAAAAATTTTAACATTAAATTTGGATAAAAAATCTTACGGTAGAAGGAATGATATATCCTTCATTTTCGCCAATAATCTGGTCGAATTTAGTCAAGTAAAATGGTATTGTTTCGTTCAAAAGTTGATTCTTCCTCGCTTCCTTCTTTTCAGGATTCTCCTCCATGCGATAGTAGCAGATAGCTGAAACCAACCGTTACGTTCATTTGTGTTTTTCCCCCCAAACGAAGAGAAAATAAGTTGTGAAAGAAGGAGTAGCCTCTCATAGTTCCTACAATTTCTTCATTCTCTTTGCTTTCTTCAATATTGCCTCAACAAGTTCCTGTGGTTCACGATACTTGAAATATATACAATGTTACCAGCGTGGAAAGTGTCTTGGAAACTTGGAAAATCTTTCAAGAGGAACAACATTGCTAACTGAGATTCGAGAAAGGAAAGGTAAGTAAATCCTTGCTTCTACCTAGAGCTTTTTTATTTACTTCTGTACTGTTATTAAAATTTCATTAAAAGTACCAAGAATGTCGAGATATAAACAACCATTTGTGGAAAGGTCAGGAGAAGCAGAATTATCGAATAAACGTTATATAACTCTTAGTGATTAAGTAAGAGAAGAGAAACGAGAAAAAAGTCTTTTATCTAGGTCTTAATAAAGTATACTATATTTATCTCCATATCAAGAATAACAACAAGATATAAACAGTCTTCTAGAAATTGAGTAAATATTACATAATTACATCTTGAGCAATATTTTGCGTCTTAGCTTTTGCTTAATCATTATGATAATCTTAAATATCTGTAAATTCTTCACAGACTCTTTGCATCTTCTATACAGGTATCTCATGATCATGTGATAACACACAGGAAGAAAAAATAGAGGGAAAAACAGCGTAAAAAAAGTTGCGTGGGAGTATCGTCGCACTACATCATTCGACAATTGATGCACGTCATGGCGATCGTCACGGTTTAAAGCAGGCCATCAAAAACACGTTTGTTATCGTACGGAAAAATCTGCGACGTTCCAGCTGTTCAGGTGCATCGAATTGTGAATCATCGGCGGTACGAAGCAAGGCGAGGGGCGTAAATAGAGAAAGAAGAGAAGAGAAGGATTCGCATAAATGATAAAATATAATCGTTCGTTCCTCGTCGATGGCGGATGGATAGCTTTAATCGTGGACGATATCGATACGATTATATTTTATACATTTGAAACAAATGTAAAAGACGAGCAAAAACCAGAGATACGATCGTTATGATATTATTCAATCGGTAGCCTATTTACCTCGTTTTTTGTTCACCTTCTCTGTCTAGTAATAATTTTTCGATTCGACTGGCGTGACGTTACGTTGGCGGTGTAAAAACACGATTTTAAACACCTGCGGATAGTTGCATGAGTTTCGAGCGATTCCATTCCCTTCGATTTATATTTATGCGATCAACGCGCAGATCGTTAACGCATTATGCAGACAGCAGATGTTACGTAATCACACATATCGTAATTGGAAATTAGTAACGTTATCGCGTACCAGGATCTTCCTGTCTTTGATCATTGAGTAACACTTCGTTGTCCTCGCTCCTTCCGCGGATAACCAGCGTTTATCATATAGAGACAGGGATTTGCAAAGAATAAAAGTTGTAGAACGTTGAAAGGCGTTGAGAGAAACGTGATGTTATCCCGTTATTCGTTAACGCAACGCAGTTAAAAAAAATCCCGTAGAAAGGTTACGATAATAGATAACCTGAGTCGAGTGTTTGTCGGGGGATCTAAAAGATTCTTTCGAGTTGAGCGTCTGAGATTGCAGAGCAGAAAATTTGGAAGCCATCGAATTCGTGATGTCGATAGAAATCTTTAGTTGGAATCGTTGTATCATAACGTAGTCTGCTTATTGTCGATAAGACTTTACTAAACTAAAAGTGACTACTAAAAGTTTCTATCCTCTAAATTCTATCTACGATTCTATAATCTAAAAACTGACTTTTGCAAACAAACTGTAACATTCGCTTAACGGAAAGACATACGTATCTTGTTTGTACTCGTCTTTTCACAATGAATTCTTGAACGTCTGTCTCTGTGGTGAGACAAATGCAAAGTCATCTCATCAGTTACTCACCTTGCTTCAAATCTCCAAGAGTATCGACGAGCTCGTCGCATATCATCGCATCCCATTCGTCCTTTCCCATTAGATCGTACTTCCTCGCCAAGTATCGCGCCACAGCGTTACTCTGCGCTACCGGTTTCCCGTCTATCTCCAGCACAGGCAGCTTTTTATAAGGCATTGCTAAGAACAAACATGGCTCATATGAACACTGTGTAGAGGGAAACGATCGATAGGAAATCACAACACAGCTTCCGAGGCCGTTGCGTTCTTGTGAATAGATGAATCGAAATCATTTCGGTTTTAATCAACATGGCCTAGTAAAGAAATACAGAAATGTCTTCTTTCTCCTTTTTTTCTTTTCTTACGATTACGATGGACAGGGTATCGCGTGTTTTTGACTGTTGGGAAGAACAGAAGTTTTTAAAATCAAGGATAAAAGATAATACCAGACACGGAAAAAATATTAGAAAATGTACACGGTTCTTGTAATGAAAATTGAAATGCAAGGAATATAAATCGAATGTCTCTTGCGAACGTAATTTTGTGTTTTACACCGACAGGATTGATTTACAGACTTACGTTGATTTTTTGTTTCTCTATCTGCAAGCGACATATAAGATTATATCGAAGACTATGCTGCGTAAAACTTTTATTATACTATTTACGATAGAAATGTCGCAACGGAAGATCGAATTTTATGTCTGCTTTGTTCTTTTGACTTTTTAGCTATGTTCTTGTTCATTTCCGAACTGATTTCAATTTTTTATCCTTTTTTTCCGACAAGTCCTAAAAAGTTTTTAAATTAACGAGAAACGTAGAAGTATTTTTGTATTCCTATTTTAAGTCACCTATTTACGGTTTTCTCAAAATATTCGAAATGCTTCGATTCATTGAAAACAATAAAGATTGCAACACAAAAATTCGAGAATCGTAAGTGAATTAAGTTGGTATTCGATAAACACGACATTACGGAAGCAAAACTTAATGAAAAGTTCGACTTTATTCCGTATGAAATTTTACTTTAAGTAAGTTTAGCCTGCACGTGAAACGAAAGTTTTATATACAGAAAAGTTTGAGTAAATGGTAGATATCTGAGAGTTGAACGATGAAAGTAAAAATCGATTCTTCACGCTTACAATCCTTGTATTCAGGCCAGAGTTCTTCGGAGATCCTCTCGTCGGTATACTCGATGCCAGTATATGCAAATATGTACCGTATATGTTCGGCACGACCACGGGCATTGAAGTAGATTAGTTTGTAGATATGTTCGTCGCTCATTTTCCTTGCTCTGTCAACTTATCGAGAAAAATGTTACAATTAACTCGTGTAATTAACAGACTGTGTGCGTGTTTGTGTGTAGAGAGAACAATTTATTTATAGATGGAATAATTCGTATAATACGCAAAATAAATCATTTAGAAGGCTGGAATATGTGTTTTTGAAACAATTAATTATGTCGAAAAATATTTCAAACGAGATATAATTATGAAAAAAATAATAATTAAATATATGTAAATGTATGTAATAATAGTTAAATGTATGTAAATGTAATAATTAAATATAATTAGTTGTGAAAAAGATAATAATAAAAAATAAATAAATGTAAAAAAAGAATTAAATGTAATTAGTTTCTTTTTACGCACGCGATATTATTGGCGATATATGAAGGTCAACTTTATTTTTTTAAATAGATATATTTATACATATATTTATAGATATAAATACATATATTATATAGATATAATAGTATATATAATATATATAATAATATATATGTCGAGTCTGAATCTCCGAGTCCGAGCTCGAGGCGCCCTCCCGGGGAGGGCTCGCGGGAGGTAGCGGTTCTGCGTTGAAGTTCTCCATCGTCCGGTCGCGCGTGGGGTACCTTTATTGTCGATAGTTACACTAGTGACGAGGGCCTCAGGCTTGATAACGAATCCGTGACCAACGGGAGGACTATCATATAAAAAGCAACAGGATACACGAAATAATATAATTCTGACTAGGACAACATAAACGCAAGAAGTGTTGATATTGAAGAAAATATTTCATTTTGTATATAAATATTTTCATATTTAAAAAAGTTTCCGGAAGTAGGAAGATTTACAAACAAATAATATCATAAACCGAATGTTTCATGATCCTTTTCTAATTAGAGTGTGTGACAGCATGTGAGAACGTTTGTTAAAAATATGACTTATTGCAATTACTTAATCGCAATTATAAACGATTAAGACCTTCTCACAACGAGGCAATCTATCCAAAGTATAAAACTCGTTATACTTGATGAGAAAACAAATCTCTACTTAGGTTTCATTTCGTTTCATCGCGTTCATAAAAAGTGAATTTGTATGAACACATCGTGCAATTTAGTAATTAGGACCGTTGATCTCGCTGCAACATTTTTTTTTTTTATTTATTTGTTGAAATTACAATCAATTCTCGCGTTGAGAATTTTCAGTAATTTTTCTGGCGTGGCGCAGTGACATGGCTGTTTATTTACAATAAGTTAATACTTATTATAGATAGGTATAATCTATAAGTATTATAAGCAAGTGCAAATGCTTAATTTGGATAATTAAATGAATCTAACGTTTAGGTCTAGCGGGTAGTGCCTCTTCAGCCTGCGAATCTGGTCCGTCGTATCGAGTAGTCCAGTGATTAGGAGGTTTCGGTGTTTGTTGATTCTTTTGCTATATCTGTCGCTATATTTTGCTATTTCCTCTTTGACTGTAGGTATCTTGAGGTCGCGATGGATGGTTTCGTTGGTTACATACCAAGGTGCGTCAATTAGGGATCTTAGCGTTTTCGATTGAAAGCGTTGGAGTATTTCAATGTTGGAGTTACTTGCTGTTCCCCATAGTTGGATTCCGTAGGTCCAGACAGGTTTTATTACGGTCTTGTAGAGGGTAATTTTATTCTGTATGTTTAGTTTGGAGCGTCGGCCCGTGAGCCCATAGAGTTTTTTTAGTTTGTCCTTTAGTTGCTTCGTTTTATCTGAGATGTGTGTCTTCCACGTTAGTCTCCTGTCCAGGGTCATGCCCAGGTATCAGACTGTGTCCCTGCTAGGAACTGTTGCATTGTTGATGGTGACCTGGGGGCAGGTTTGTTTTCGGAGCGTGAAGGTTACATGTGAGGATTTCTTTTCGTTGACTTTGAAGCCCCATTTGTGAAACCACTTGTCCATGGAGTCGAGACTTCGCTGGAGAGTGGATGAGGCTATTACCGGGTCTGCGTGGGTAGCTAATAGCGCTGTGTCGTCTGCAAATGTCGCTATTGTTATATCGTTTGATATGGGTAGGTCGGCAGTGTAGATGGAGTACAGTAGGGGTCCGAGGACACTACCTTGGGGTATGCCGGCTTCTATTGGGAATGTTGCGGAAGTGGCGTCTAGGCATTTGACCATGAATTGTCTATTGGTTAGGTAAGATTTTAGGATGGAGTAGTAGAGGTGAGGTAGGATCTTTTTAATCTTGTATAGTAGCCCTTCATGCCATACTTTGTCGAATGCCTGTTGGATGTCGAGGAAAACCGCTGAGCAATATTTTTTCTTTTCGAGTGTTTGACTGATCGTATGAGTTAAGCGGTGGATTTGCTCTACTGTAGAATGATGTTTTCGGAAGCCGAATTGGTGATCTGGGAGTGTTTTCAAGTTCTCTAGGATTGGAAGGAGTCGGTTCGTGAGCATCTTCTCGAATAGTTTGGACAGGGTAGGTAAAAGACTGATTGGGCGATAGGAGCAGGTTTCGTATATCGGTTTACCGGGTAATCAATGAGATTTTCCAGGCCTTAGGATAGTGTTCCAGGCGAAGGATAGCATTAAAAATCGATGCGATGAGTGCTATCCCTTTTGTGGGAAGTTCCTTGATTGCTTTAGTGCCTATTAGGTCGTGTCCTGCTGCTTTCTTGGGGTTTAGGCGACTGATTGTTTCTATAGTCTCTGCAGAGGAGACGGGTTCGATAGGAGGGGACATTTGGAAGGGGGTGTGCAGGTATTCAGTAACGTCCGCGGCGGCTTTGGGGGAATGGGGTTTGAATACTTTTGACAAGTGTTTAGCAAACAGGTCGGCTTTTTCTATAGGGCTTCGCGCCCATCCACCTTGCGGACGGCGGATAGGTGGGATTATTTGTTGGGGGCGTGTGAGTTTCCTGGAGGCCTTCCATAGTGAGTAGTTGAAGTCGGCTGTGGGGGATAAGCTGGCGAGGTATTTATGGAAACAGTCGTTTTTATAGTTTTTTGAGGTTCTGGATAGCTTTCTAGTTGCGTTGTTTAGTTTGCGTTTGTCCTCCGGTGTTCTATGGGTCTGCCATACTCTTCTTAGTCTACGTTTTTCTACTATTTTTTTTAGTATGTATTGGGGATATTCTTGTTTGCTGTTAGATGGCTTTGTCGGTGTGGAGAGGCGGATTGCGTTTGTTATGCTCGTGTTTAAGTATTCCGTGGCTGCTTCGATTTCTTCCTTTGTTTTTAGTGGGGTGAAGGCTGAGGTTGAGTGTGTAAAGACTTCTCTGAAGAGCCGCCAGTTGGTGTGTTGGTTGTGAATGGAGCCATTAGGTGTATTCTCGATGATTGTTGAACTGACTGTTGCTATCACGGGAGAATGATCAGAGGAGAGATCAGCCGAGGAGTTGATCTGGACGTGTCTTAATGGGATATTTTTAGTTATGAAGAAGTGGAGAAGGTCGGGTATTTTGTTGGTGTCAGTGGGCCAGTATGTGGGTTCGTATGTGGTGAGGTAGTTGAGGTTGTTGTTTATTATGCTGTTTAAGAGGTTTTTGCCTCTTGCTGTAACCAGTCTGCTGCCCCATTGGATGTGCTTGGCGTTATAGTCTCCTCCAACTATGAATCTATTGCCCAGGGTGTCCAGGAAGTTATCAAAGTCTTCTTTGGCGATGGAGTGTCTGGGAGGGCAGTATACTGCTGAGGTGGTGATTGAGCCATGACAGTCTTCTACTGCTACGTTTGTTGCTTGGAGGTAGTCTTTCTGGAATGATGGAAGTTCGTAGTGCTTAATACTTGCTTTGATTATTATTCCGGTGCCACCGTGGGCCTTTCCGCTGGGGTGTTGGGTATGGTAGAATTTGTAACCATTTATTTTCAGGTAGCTCTTGTCGGTGAAGTGGGTTTCCGATACGAGCATTACGTCGATTTGCTGGTGTTTTAAGAAGAGTTCTAGTTCAAGTTTGTGTTGCGCTAGACCGTTGGCGTCCCAGAGTGCTATGCGCCTTGGTTTTATTTTGAATCGGGGCGTGCTAATTTTTCCACGATGAGTGTTAGTAGCGATAGCAAGTGATTTATTTGCTCTGATTGTTTCTCTATTAGCTTTTCAAGCCTTGAGGGGTTGTCTGTGTTAGGTGGGTTGGGGACACTGTTTTGGGGAAGGTTCCTTTGGCTGTTCGGGTTATTTTGGATGCCTTGTACTGCTTGGGCATAGGAGGTTGAGGTGGACATGAATTTGGTAGGACTGGGTGTTTGGTTGGTTGAGGGGGTTGGGGTAGTCGTGAATTTCGGCGGGCTGGGTGTTTGGTTGGATATCTCTTTTGCTCTGAGCTTAGGGTACCTGTTCGTGTATAGTGTTTTATATGCTGGGCAGCCTTTGTGGTTGGCAGGGTGGTCCCCTTGGCAGTGGATGCATTTCGCTGGGGTTTCCGGTGATTTGGCGCACTGGTCAGTGGAGTGAGTGCCTGCGCATTTAACGCAGCGGAAAGTATGGTTGCAGTATTTCTGCGTATGACCGTACCTTTGTTACCTTTTGCATTGCACTATTTCTTTTTTCACGAGCGGTGGTTCGATCTTTACTATCGCGTTCATTAGGCGACTGATGTTGTAGATTTCCTTATTTTTCGGCTTTTGTTTAATGTCTAGGAAGAATAAGGATAACGGGTCTTTCGAGACTCTATGCCTTATATTACTTACGTTGATGACTTCGTGGCCGAGTTTTGAGAGTTCGTATTTGAGCTCGTCTATGTCTGCTGAGTGGTTTATGTTTCGTAGGACCACCCGGATAGGCTTTTCCTGTTTGAGTTGGTAGGTGTGGAAGTTGGCGTTCAGGGTCCTGAGTGTCTTGGTGAGTTTTCTGTAAGCTTCTGGGTTCGTCGACAGTATTTTTACTTTGTTGTTGCTTATCTTAATGTTATATTCCTCCTTGCTGATATCTCTCTCTACGGACTTGGTCATTGTCTGTATGTCAATGACGTCGTCCACAAATATTGGTGGGGGAGGGGGGATTCTCTGTGAGTGTTGGTTTGGTGGCGGTTCTACGATTTCCATGGCGTCGTTTGAGGATTCCAATACGGCGAATCTGTTGTGTGTGTTTATTTGCGTTGCTGTTTCTATTTTCCTTTTCTTTGTAGTATTGGTGTCGTTAGTGCGGAGAGTTCTGCTACACTTCTGCCACGGGGGGGGGTAACACGGGGTAGCTGCGAGACTGCTCCGGAGAGCCTGGTCGCGGTTGCTGGGCCATCATCGAGCTAGTTAATTCGGAATGAACAACTAGTCGTGAGGCTGTGAGGCTAGTATTCGGGTTGGGGTTAGGTGCGTGGGATTTTCTTCTCCCTAAAGGGTAAGAGACACTTAGCTGTGTTCTCTTTCGACGGTTGGGCGACACGTGTTGTTTTCGGACTACGCTGGGCACTAGAGACACGTCTGCACACTTCGGCACTCCACAGCGAACTTCGCTGCAACATAGATGGATAGAAAAAAGCCATTTAAAATGATACAACGTCGGGAAGACAATTATGAAAATTATAAATGGAACACAAGATAAAATTGTTTAAGATTAATTCTTCTTTTTTTTTTTAATCGCGAGTGTTTGCAAACGAAGTTTCAATCTGTTTACAATGATAGCAATGAGAGGAGGATGTCTATGAAAGTTATAAATGCGATATTGAATAACATTTCTGCGAGTGGGTTTGTTTTTCGTTACAAATGTTTTTTAAACGAATCTGCAATCTGTTGGTAACGGGACGACTGATAGGGAAATAACAAAGATCGCGTTTTATTTGAACAGACAAATCTTTGAAATCTATTCGAAAGTCTATTTGAAATGGTACGAGCTCGAAAAGAACGGTGAATACTATAGAAGAAGGATTAATTAAAATTCTTATTAATCTGTACGCTTTGTATATTAAATACCTTGATCGATGCCAAGATGACAAATTATTATACAAAAGAGTGAAGTATCCACGTCTGACATTAATATTGAGTATTACCATTACTGTAATTTAATTTTTAACCGATCCTGAAAATTCCTTAGAACGTAAAAAGTATAAAATGTTACTGTGCATTTCAAGATTAAATGCACTGTAATTTAGAAACAGTTATGAAGCGGAAACAAATAATTTATTCAGAATAAGAATTCTACGTAATCATGTTAAAAAAAACGTACTTATAACGCGTTTAAACTCCAAATATGTAAAGACAATAAGGGAAAAAAATTAAACGAAGAATCGTATTTTTTGTAAATTCACACAAGATTTTATCCAAAAAAAAATTGGCCTGCACCAATATTTTTATTTGTCGTTACCAGTTACGAGGGTATTAAAAAATTGGCCACGAATGGACCAGAGATAAGAATTTATCAGACTTGCTCTCGTAAATTTCAAGACGTTGCATCGGATATTCTTGAAAATCTTTGGACAATGGCTTCGATATTTCGCAGCTTCTATCCTCGAAGCGGAAGAACTCGGCGTTAAAAGCGACAGAACTGGAGAAACCCGGTGACCGCGAGCCTTTCACGCTCTCGACAGATTTCTCATCCCTCGTAATCCTCCCGGTGTCACCCAATTTCCACCCTCGTATTGCGATTTGTTGCTTCCAACGAGGCGACACCTTGTCTTGTGATTTCCTTTTTCGTCGCGTGAAACACGACCGAACACTTGTTCAAACACACAATTCATATTTATCTAACTCGACAAAACGCCGTGTCATTGAAACAATAGCATTCTTTGGCTTTTATGTAAATTCCAATAAATTATGATAATGTTCGTGGAGACATTATTGCTACCTATTTTATCTGTCGTGATCCAAATTGATTTGTGGCTACGTATGTATATATATATATTTGTATTTTCTTTTGTTCTTTCTTTTTAATTTATGTGATCTGAGAATTACATTTCTGAGAGTTCGGTGAAATTCGATGCTTTATTTTTATCAGTAGAATCTTCCTTGTCATTGTCAGAGCGCAGACGTTTACGCGTTTACGGAAAGTTTAAGGATACAAAAATACAGAAAAATGTAGAAAATATGCAAGAATATGTAAAATATCGAAAGTACAGTACTTCTAATAATACTTAGTAGCATGCTTACAAACAAATTTCTTTTGTATTTCTTGAAATTGCGGAAAGATTCGCGGTAATTATCGGATTTTTGTCCTCTTTTATCTGCTTTTTTTATTCGCAACTTATACGAGATATGAATTAATATTCAACGACGTGCGCTCTGTGCCACGAAATGAATTATCTCGCGTTAAGACTGCGGCAATTCTTACGTTTGATATTTCATTTAACGAACAGCCGCGCGTTCCTGAGTTTAAAAACCGCCACTCTGAACTTACGCTGAGAATAATATCAGGAAAAGCGAACGAGAGATGATTAGAAAGAAAATGCGAGGAGCAGTGAGGGGGATATTACTAGACTGCGCTTTTTTGTGCAAGTATAGCAGGATGTTTGGGAGTGTAAAATTTTAACGAATGCGTATAATATGAAAAAATATATGAAATATCCAAGGTATAGTTTTATTAAACTTACTTTTTATAATGCTTCGTAGGTAAAACAATTTTCTATCCAGATTCCACTTTCTCAATTATATTTTCAAAAATGCTCGATAAGGAGTACAATTTTCTACCCAGGTTGTACCTTTCTAATTATATTTTCCAAAATTCTTGATAGGTGAAACAATATTCCACCGACGATTTACTTTTTTAATTGTATCCCCAAAAATATGGACCTGCTTAACGTTTAGATATTATTATTTTTTTCGTTGTTACTTGATACGGCTAGCAATTAAATAGTGAGAATAAGAAGAATTGGAAGTGCCATTTTCGAAAAAGAATTTTGTTTTTCCTTGAAGAGGTTGTTTGTATGAAGGTTAATATCACTAAATATGAAGGGAAGTGTAATCATAATAATTCGTACAGTTTTTAACGTTTCATACGTGATATAGGTTGTGTATGATGTATGTTATACGATTAGTTCCCTAAATTAGACTGTGTGCACCATGTGCCAGCAAACTCCCTCCATCGTGCTTGAACATGTGCGTAGATAAATCTGCCTCAATTATCCCATCAGATAAGAAAATCTCTACTGACCTTCTTAAGCAAACTACATAATGGACTTACATATCTTCTCTTAAGATATAAAGAAGATATTTTTTTTATCGTTAATTAACAGATCTTTGAAACGATAGAATAGAGATATCGTAAAATTATACAAAGTATTATAATATGCGTAATAAATAAGTATCGTTATATTTTTCTAATAAATAACATTCCCATAAACAAACAATTTCTCATAAACAGTCGTTTCCCAGAAAACTTTAGCTTCGATACTGGCAACTTTATCTACTTCCGCTCTTCAATTATGAAGGATTAATCTTTACGAAACTTTTGGAACGGCTGAAGATTTCTCACGATGAAACGCGACGAATTCGATACAAACTACGCGGAAATAAAGACAGCTGCGATGGAGGATCGCGGGATTGATATTAATTAATTAATCTGTGGCAACCATTATATCGATTCGTTACGTTATTGCGACAGGCCACGCAACATTTTATTGCTTCTGTTTCTACAATTTAATTACAAAGTATTCAATTTCCCGTTATAAACAAGGAAAGGACTGCAAGTTTGTACAGCTTTTATCAAGATTACGTGCCATTGAACATATCGATTGATTGACTTCTCATGTTTCGTATTAATCGACATCCGATATAGCTATGGGACCTGGAATATTGAAATATTGGGAAGTCAGTTATATTCAGGTGTTCTATAGATTTGACGTATAAGCCTTGTAACATGTACTTCTTCATCAGACGTTTACGAGATACTGAACGATGGCTACGCTTGTAGTATCCAAAAATTTTACGTCGATTTATAATCGAAGATTCGATCAAACTATAGATAGATTTGAATATTCTAAGAATTGAATTTAATATTAAGAATTTTAGTTGTATAGATCATCGACGAAAGTCCGTTACACGGACCCTTTCAACAGTTCTATACACACTTCTATTATATATTTTATTTTTTAAAAATAACGCTTTGGCATGATCAAGGATCGGAAGTATAAAAAATAATTGTGACAATTCGAGCAGTGAAAGCCTCTAGAGTAACATTATATTGGTCTCTATAGCGACATTGTGGTACCGTGTCATTTTCAAAGTTCTCAGAATTGGTACTGTATCCGATTTCAATGTTTAATATTCTTCCCGGTTCCTGGAAGAATTTCTTCAAAACTACGTTAACCCATGAAGAATCAACCAACAGTTTCTCATAATGCCGTTTTATCCACATCCTTTGAAACTCATGAAATTGTAGAATCCAGATAGAAAAAGTAGAGACGAGGTAAACGCGAAGCTCATCCTTGGAATTGCTTGTCATGGTGATAATGTTAACAAATAGAATTCGATAACGCAAATTCATTGGGGAAAAGGTGACAGATGAAATTCGCTAACGCAACGTTGCCCGTTAATGGGCTAAGAATTACGCTCCATGGGATCGCTCACTGCATTCTTCGAAACGACCCTCGTAATCCATAGGCTCGTAAACGGCTTCCGTAACCGTAACGAATTTCAATCTTGTTCACGGATCTCTGACCGCTCGTTTCGAGGGTAACGAGGGGGTTGCGTGTTCACGTGCGTGCAACAGAAGGTGTTATCGTGATTGTAAGGCGTGATGGAGCAGATAAGTCCAATATGCTCGCGGAAATCGTCGAGATTCATTGCCCAAAGCTGGCTGATAGTCGAAATTAACTTCGCCTCGTCCGATTTCCGCGTTCACATCGCTTTGACGATGGTTAGGCGTTTCTTCGTTCGTTTCTAACGCTGAGTTTTCCCGTGTCGCAGTCAACCCATATTTGGATGTGTGTACACGTTGCACAGAAAATGTGGTCGGGGGTTGAAACGCGGACAGAATGGAAAACGGACTATGGGAAACGCCGAGAAAGAGGCGTCGATGAGTTGAAGACACGTCGATGCTGAAGTACACGTGTATCTCGCGTCTTATAGCGAAGGATGGATACGTGTGAAATTTTAGAAAATATTGGCTGGAAAATATTCTAACGGACATTGAAGAAACGAATTTAAATTGTAAAAAGAAAAAGATGGTAGCCTAAAGACGTTCCGCTTTCTGTCCCATTACGGAAAACTGCAAAAGCTATGTATCTTGAGAACAGATAAAGTTAAGAAATGAAAAGGAAGAATTCGATTTACTATGTATTTTCGCTATATTTTATATTTACTGTATATTATCGGAATAGCCATCCCTGATTCAGAAAATCAATTACACATATCCCTTGGCGAGAGGGAGTGAGAATTAATCCGATTAATTGTAATGGTGGATCAGCTGGATCCTCATATTCTGAACGTCCAGAGACTCGCTAACTACGAAGCAACTGGTCTGTTTGTGACGCCTATCAATTGTTTGCTAGAGATTAATCTGCTGGTAAGCAGCGTCAAAATGCGACGATAACTAAACCGTCCGAAGATCGAATTATAGCAAATGAAACGCGTCTCTGCGCTAGTCTGACCGATTAACAGGGCCTATGGGGGTGGCTTTCAAATTTGCAAGCAAGGAATTACCGTGTAACGAGCAACTCGTATCGATTATTCAATGGGTTCATATGGAGGCGAATAGAAACTCGAACTCGAAACGTTTTCGACTCGACGCTGAGTATCGCGTTCATCCTTTAAATGCTACTTCAACATGGGCAAACGTTCATTTTGGTAATGTCGAGTTTTCTCATTGAATAATCTTCCGTTCGTCGATTTTACACGCTTAACCGACTAGATAAATTCGATGATTTTAAGCAACGTAATTAATGTAATTGATTAATTTTTCTTAAAGTGTGAACTATGGATGAAAGATTAGAAACCGTGACATTACAGAGTACAAAGTTAGAAATACAGGGGAACTTTATATTTTTCTTCACTGCTGATTAATTTCTTGCTGAACGTGCAACGACTCGGGAAAACTGTCGTTACCTGTTGCACACTGATCGTAACATACATAGATCAAGGAACATCACAAATTTCACTTGACTACTTACGTTCGTACAACGAAGAATCCACATAATACAGTACGGCTAATATATTACTATAGAAATCGGATGGTTATACATACGCAACAATTTGGAAGAGGATATTTGCTTTCGGGTTGGGAATATCAGGGAATAGAATTGTTATTATGCGAATGACTGACGTTGATTCAATGTAATTAGTTAGGAGTAGAATTACAGTAGAAAAGGCATCAATACGATGGAATTGCACAGTTATTTTAAAAAAACAAACGATACTACATAATATATTTAGGTATACAGAAACAGTGACACTTCTGTATTGTCAATTATGATATAATTAAATGAGATAATACGAATAATTGTAAATGCTATTAAATTGTTAAATTTTAATAATTTCCAATTCATCTTCGTATCAAAGCAAATATGAACAATTTACAACGTTGCTAGTTATGACAATAAATTTCTATTTCTCGTGTCAGTAATTTCAAATGTCGTTGGTTGCAATCAAAAATCTGTCGGCGGAAAATTTTCACTCAAGCTTCGTCAAATAAATGAAACATCGTATTATTCTCGGTCAATATCGAGTCACTTTCGAGATTACACGAATAAAATTTAAAAAACTTTTTTGATGAATTGCTCGTCGAGGCATCGTTCTGATGTCGATATCGCATTAAGCAACTCGAAGATCGAAGTCTTGGTAACGAGATTGTCGCGTCAAAGACGAAGCGAGGCCTATTACCCAGGCGATGATGGAAGCTATGCAACTATAAAGAATACTAGCGCCTTTTTCTACGATTTTATACGACTCGATGCCAGTCGAAGCTCTTGGAAAATATTGCAACAAAAAGTCAATATATAAAACAAAAAATAGGAGGTTTTTCCTTAAAGCAATTTAATCACTGTCCACGCAACTTTTATTGTTCTCATCTAGAACCGAGCAAGAAAAATAACTATTTTATTTTTATACCTTCTCTATATTGGGATTGTAAAAATTTGTCTGTTTGAAATGCATTGGAAAATTTCGTCGAGTTATAAAGTTACACCGTTGGTTGTCACCATAGAATCAATTTTAGAATGGATTTTAAAATAACGTAAGAACGATTTTAATGAAATTTTGAGAGTACATATGTACGTACATAGAGAAGCGAATGTAGTTCACACGCATTGCTACTAGGAATATTTGTGACCTACATAGGTTTCAGGGAAAATAAATGTCTGTTGCAAATAACACTAATTACAAATTCTATTTTTTCAAGCTTCGTGAAAACTCACATGAGAAATTAATACTACATTTTTATATAATACTATCTTGACAAGTACATTTTACAAACGAACGAATATTACTAATTCGATACGAATAATTAATTAGTTTTTCAAGTTTTCTAAGATAAATAATAGAATCAGACATTATTCCAATTTCCACGAAGATCCATTGAAATATAATATCAGAAAATGATCTATTAACAATTTCAATTTTATTCGACGCTACTATAACCCTTCGCAATCGAGGGCTCCGCTAATAATATCAAATAAATTAAATAATTAATAAATTAAAAATTTAATAAATCAATAAATTAAAAATTTGTCCTTAACCTGTCAAATCATAATTATCTCACGTATTCTTGCAACGAACAGGTAAGATACAATCAGAAAAATAAACCGACGTATTGGCCGAAGATATATTACACTACCAAGCAAAATCGTATCGCACTGCGCGATGATAGTGAGTGAGTGAGTAGGTGATGAGTGATGCGGCTATGTTTCTTCATTCTACGCATATATTTAACCAATTATACGAAAACACGTTCTTTCTACTGAAATTACTTGGAGTATCTGGTAATATGAATAAATGAAACCTTCGAATGCAAAGTATTAATATTATTAACGAAAATTGGAAATATAATTTATCAAACGGGATACGTGTATATAGTAAACCAAAGAATACAATGAATTATGCAATAACGACAGAAAAATTAACAGATATGACCAGATCTAATTGTTCAACCACTATACCCCTACATGTTCGAATCCTTGGGCGAACACCAGCAAACAGTTCGATCGATATTTTTCAACCTTCGAATTAGCTGTTATAACTAAAATATTTTCCAACGTTACAATGCATCCTGTCCGCAATTACATCGTTAATTTCGTTTCCGAGGTTCCGCTACAATACTTCGCAACGAGCAATTCAATAATTGAGACAACGACTCGCGTGATGCGCAGCAGTACGCTGGCCGTGAATCAATTGCATCGGATTACCTCGATTAATACGATTTTCTAGGACTACGCTGTAATGTCGAGTTAATTAATACGATAAAGTGCAATCGCGATCCAATGGAAACGCCTTCATTCTTACTTTTTCGCGCGATTTCACATCGGAGTCTAAGGAAAACGAGCTGCATCTTGCGGCATCTTGCGGAAAAACTGAAATTCATAGGACACAGGAAACCTGGTAATCAATAAATACGGCATGGTTCCACGATATGGACGCAAAATCAATGCTGGATGGCACGCTAATTCGATTGGCGGCTGGACAGGTCGAAGCATAGAGCTCAAAGTGTTTCCTCAAAGTGTTTCCGTTCCCTCATCCTCCCTTCAATAAATCTTGTTTCTCTCTCTGTCTCTTTCTCTTTCTCCTCCGAAAACTTGATCATCCGATTTGTGTAACGGAGTTTATTTTGTCTTTCTGTTAATAATCTGTTAATACCAATAAGTTGCCTAATCGCGACACTTCTCGAGAAAATTTCTTTTAATCGCAAGGCCGCATAATTTTGACGAAATCCATGTGAAAAGAGTGTCCGGAATTAGGATGAAAAATATGTTTATATTTCATACGTGTATATGTTTCAAAATAGTTGCAATATAGAAATACCTTGTTTGTAAAGAAGGTTGACTCTATTGAGATTAATCGTTTGGTTTCTGAAGAGTTCAATGTGAATAAGGTTTTACGGTAAATTGAAAGATGTAAAAATACGCGCGAAAGTGTACAAATATGCAAAGTCTAGCAGCTATTAATAGTTCAGTAAGTAAAATAAATTTCTGTCTAGGTTCTTCTCCTTCGTCGCGCTCTATAAAAACATAAATTTAAATAAATATTAGCAGTGAGTGTAGCGATTTAGTCGATCAGATCTTAGAACGAAAAAACTTGTTTAAAAATGGAATCGATCAATTTAACTTCTCACTGGCTCACTTATCAGTGTTTATGTAACTCTTTCTCCCATTTCCTCTGCGTGAAACATGCAGCTTGGGAGTTTCGATTCGATAAAAAGTTGCGACTCTGAATATCCTTTGATCGTAAATTGAAGCATGAAAATATCATATATGTCGTATTTCGCTCTGAAACTGGATGAAAGAGGGAAATTGACTTGGTTCTTTCGCTGTTCCATTTTTTTTCTTTTTTTCTATCTTTCGGCTATAGAATTACTCTGCCTATGGTGAAATTTGTAAAATTTAGTTGAATGTTACTAAGAGATACGCGATTCATCGATGGAAAGAAAGAAGAGAAATATTCACTCGTCGAAAGCTTAGTAGAACAACGTTTACTTCGCAGATGTAGAACATTTATTTCGGTTACCTATCGGTTGTATCGTTATCGACTTGCCAATCATGAAACGCAGACGCCACCGGCCAGTTTATTCAATAATAAATTATCTGACGCGTCGATTGATCACGAACACATGCTGCCCACGAAATTGAATTGTGTTCCAATCTCTGCATTATAATGTTTATATATATGTTTATGTTTATATATATGTTTTGTAAGGATTCGTTTAGTCGTAAATATGGTTTAGTCGTAAAACAGAATTTTTACACTCAACTCGATTCGCGTAATGGAAATCATAAAATTAACAAAGGACAATTGCAGTTAGATTTAAGATTAGGTAAGTGGCGAATAATGGCTCGTATAATTGATTCTTCTCTCCTTCTTTGAGGATATCTTCGCCGCTCTATAGTTTCTTTATTGTTGCAAGTGTGTAACCTTATTTTGTATAAATTAGATCAGTAACGAGGATTTAAGACGAGGATTAATTTAACAATAGCATATGAATTCTTTTCATTGAGATTTTCACACGAGAAACTGATCAGCCTTGTGAAAAATATAAAATTAATATAAAATTCCTCGATTTAATTATTTAAGCATATAATTAATATTCAGCATGCTAGAAAACGAACGATCTATTTTTCCAAATTTGCAATTATCTATCGCAAGGAATTGTAAAAAATCACAGGCTCCAAGGTAAATTTTCAAAAGCGTTTGTAATTGTTTTCTGTTATTTTTCTCTGTGCTTGAATTTATGAAGGTGATCAGCGTGGCACCTGAGCAAATTAAGCTAACAGAATGAAATACTTTCAGTATACAATTTCAATATTTTAATATATGATTACAGAATTTCAATATTGAAATTTAAATTATTATTTAGTGTTACGCCGTAAATAATATCAACGATACTTATTACGTAAAGTACGAAATACAAATCAACGTATATTATTGAAACTCTAAAATTGAGTAACTATTGCTGTACCAAGAATACTAATTAAGAGTTAATCGCATGGATCTGCCTGAGTGACTAAGGAATTTAACAATAGAAGATTTTTAATCGAACTTCTCTTTCAAGCTGAGTTGACCGTGATTCAATTCACGAATATCGGAGAGGAAAAGTCGTAACAGTCTTACAGTTTCGATTCACTTTCATCTCTTTTCGAGGGGGTACTCGCGATTCGCGGCTGCTTCGAGAGCTTCCTCCTGGTTCATCCATTGAACCGCATTCTTCGGCGTTCTTTCAATCCCTCGTCTTCGCGAACCGTCGCGAACCACGCGAAAAATATCCAGCCCAAAGGAACGAACGAGAGAGAGAGAGAGAGAGAGAGAGAGAGATAGAGATAGAGATAGAGATAGAGATAGATAGATATAGAGAGAGAGAGAGAGAGAGAGAGAGAGAGAGAGAGAGAGAGAGAGAGAGAGAGAGAGAGAGAGAGAGAGAGAGAGAGAGAGAGAGAGAGAGAGAGAGAGAGAGAGAGAGAGAGAGAGAGAGAGAGAGAGAGGGGGGGGGCAGGAGGAAATGGAAGAAGAAAAATGCGAGAGAAATAAAAGGGAGGAGACCGAAAAGAGAGCTGTTCGTATTAGGTCGGTGAGGTACGTATAGACGACTTTGAATTGGGTACATGAATAAAAAATATGCCGCTAACACGCGTCGACCTATTTCGGCTTCTTTCTTCTTACTTTCTTGTAACCATGAATATTAAAACGCGTATAGTTCGTGAAATGTTAAGGGCCAGTTATCGAGTAGAAATTTTTAAGGAATTAATCGATACATCGATTCTGTTTTGTCTTTCGCTTTTCTTACGAATTTCAATAACTTTGAAGGAAAGCAATCTTTCGTTTATATTTAAATTTAATTAGAAGCATCGTAATTTAGACAAAAATTATGTTCCATTATGTAATATGGAAAAACGTGTAAAATATTCGAGGAATAGTACTCGATATAATATTATCCAGTGCTATTATCGAGTATTATTTAAATTATATCTATAAAAATATTAATTTGCATATTCAACCTACAGCATAAGCGATATACAAAAGTATTAGAATACAAAAACATTAAGGGATTAATAAACATGAAAGTTTATATTATGAAATAATTCATCTCTTCTAGGTGATGCTTTTAATATGTTATTAATCATGTCAAGTACTGTTTTATTATTATGTTATGAGATGTAAATGGTGGGTGGGAATGACAGGGGATGAATGGGATTATATCATTGAGCAGAACATTTTGATAAGTTACGACAAGAGGTATTTATAACTTCCAGCACTAAGTAATAGTACAGTAATGCATGGGAAAGATAAAATGATGAACATTGTATTTTTCTCATTGTACCTTAGAAGTTTGAACAGTGTCTATGATTTTTTTAAATGACCAATATACGTAATCGACATATACAATTCAAAATTCTTTCTAAAATCTAAATGTAAGCACAAACACTTGCGTCTATCAAAAATGTCAAACTTCTGATGAAGATTCTTTCCACAAGTGAAACACAAGCGAGGAATTGAAACTTTCATTTCACTTTCCAATCCTAAACTTCACTTTTCATTCACTGCCAGAGCAACAAGTTCAGAGGATTCATTCATGCCTCGAAACAGTAGAAAGTAGGGGAAAAAGAGCGGGCACAAAGTGGGACAAAGGACACGTATAAATTAGAATATATTCATTTTGCTACGATTACTGCACAGAAAATAATCGATTCGAACTGACCAGCAGTCTCCTCGTATTTAAATTGCTACAATCAATCAGATCAAATAAAAAAGAATCGGACAAAGCTAAGGAAAGGACCGAAGACGCACAAAAATCAGAATAAATTTTATAATTATTCGATAGACAATGATCGAGCGAAACTCAACGTCGATGGTCTTGCGTATAAATTCAATAAAGGATGGACGATGCAAATTTATCAACAGTATCCTCGCATAAAAGTTCCTCACATTTTTGACCAAGTAAGAAACAACGCGAAATGAAGAAAAGAAATTACACACAGAAATAAATTAGAATGATTTCTTGTAACTACATTTAGTTAGTCACGATGATTTCATAGAAGATATAGTGGATTTAAACTCACCGATGTCACCGAACTCAATGTCTTCACGTTGGAATTCCACCCTTTCGAGCAGGTTGGATGAACACTCGTATGGAGCGCAACTGGTACGGAGCTGTGGCGAAACTAGGTTGTGGTGCTCCTTCTCCACCACTTGTTCGCTTGCCAGCGGTTTCCAGCTATGTCGAGCACGATGCGCAACCTCGAATATTTATGCAACCCTCCCCACCAGCAGGACGAGCTGTTCGAAACGAAAATTGTTTCAGGACTCGGAAAGTTTTCCCCTTCTCTTCCGACATTCGCCTATCCGCGCTTCGGCTCGATTCCTCCCCAGCCACCGACAAATCTTTTCTCATGCAAATAAACGAACGATTGGTATTTTGAACGCGGAACTCCCGTGGTTGGCTTAGTAGAGTTAAATATGGGAGGGACTTCAGGTTTGTTGACGTCAGGTACGTTCCTTGATGCGTGATGGTAATTTTAGACTGACGCAAATTGTTCTTCTTGGGCGGCTTGTTTTCGCAAATAAACTTTTATGATTGACGAAAGCGCAAAATGAGATTTCGGGGAAGGGGGAGGTCTGTAGAATTTTGAACATAATTGAAAAATGTAGGTATTTCATAATTTTATGGACAGGATGTATATGGAATGGATGTGGATGGTAACTGATGGTACAAGCGGAAAGGGGGTGAAAAAAGTCGAAAATATAGAATAAAAATTTTTTTCTTAATTTTTCCATCGAGACAACGATCTACAGTGAGATCCGTTATAACGAGATAAGATTCAAAGTTGATTTTCTCGAAAACAAAGCCTCGAACGAAAGATTTCTATTCTATATTTTCTTTTTTCGCGTAGAATCACCCCCTTTCCGCTTGTATCACCAGTTACCAACCACCCTGTATATTCGTACGTGAAGCTAGTCTAATGTCTATTATTATAGATACTAAATGTACAGAAAATCGGTTAGGTGTTCGAACTGTAAGACATATCCAAGTAAAATCATATATCTAAAAAGACGAGATTCTATGTTTTTTGTTTCGAGGAAATAGGAATAATTTCTGAATTTCGCCACTGGTAATTAGTGGTACACAAAGTTGGTAAAAACAAATCAAACAGATGTTATATTCAAATACGATTGCTCACGTGCAGCGGATGCCTGGCAGCCGCAGTAGAGCGTGCCTGTCTATGGTCAGACGCGTGCAAACAGGCGGAAACACAAATTAACAGTAACAGCTTAATCTTAAATCTTCCTACACCTTAACACATCGTTACAATTCCACGTATTTGCCCTTTCGAGTTCTCATTTATTCTATTAAAAAGTTTCTTTAAAATTCTGATCACTGAATTAATTGATTATACATAATCTATAAAATTTAATTTTTTTTTTTTTGTAACCATCAAAAAACACGATGTCTATGTTAAAATACCGTTAGGCAAAAAACAGTTTCTGCGACCATTATCATCGTTATCATGCGAACATAGTCTCATGGTAATATACCTCTCGCATTTGCATAAAAAGGCATTTTTAATATTTATCTAATATTATAAATATTTATGATGAATTTCTTCTTTTTGCAGTAATCTGCTTCAGAAAACCTTACGTTGCTTATTTATCAAAAATTCCTGATTTAAAGACGTGGTACTCCGTTACGAATATTCTTCGTTCACTCGACGAAATCCTTACACTTTCAAAATTATAAATCAGAGAATAAAAATATTTCATCTGTCGGAGATGAAAGAACACCGGAGCCTTTGGAACTTTGGATAACCCCGCAACATTGTAACCTAGAGTCTACTATAGCAGTAATTAAACAATTGTAGTTATTTAATCCGATTGTAATTGTTCGAGATTGGTGATAGTGAGCTCTGGCTCGAGGCGACAGTCTGTCGCCCAACGTAGCCGCGGCCAAGGGATGAACGCTTTGTTTAACAAAGATATGGAGTAATCCTATAGCTCAAAAGCTTAAAATCCTATAGCTTAAAAGAAATATTCGTGGCGGCACGTGACAGTAAATATTCCAACGGTTTTTGTCCCGTGGCTCGCCACGCGCAGACCCTATTCCTGGAGTAAGATAATTGCCAGATGTCGATGCGTCTCCACAGTACATGTTCAGCTAGCTCGAGGGCTCGTTATAAATCTTAAGATTTAGTGAAATAAAGTCCATCAAACAGACAAACAATCTTTGTCCCCACTACGGGAAAATAGGGGAGACCAATTTTTCAACGAGCGGCGTTTCCCACTAGCAACTTCCCCTCGAAAACAGCCAGCATCTTTTTCTAACCACCGGTATAGAGATTGACCAATTAGCGGCAACGACAATTTCCCTTACTTTCTGAACGGAGGCTTTTCTCGACGAATCCGATCTCGTGTCCTTAGACACGCCCCAATATAGTTTTCCTCCGTGGTATCATCGGGACGGGAAAGTCATTCTCGCTCGCGATCTCATCGACTAAAGAGTAACATCTTCGCGATCAGTGGTTATTTCACGTTTTAACCAGACTTAGACTTTGTGAGTACGTCCTTTTGTCATCCCGTTGGCCGCGGCTACGTTGGGCGACAGACTGTCGCCTCGAGCCAGAGATCACTATCACCTATCTCGAACAATTACAATCGGATTGAATAACTACAATTGTTTAATTACTGTTTTAGTAGACTCTAGGTTACAATGTTGCGGGGTTATCCAAAGTTCCAAAGGCTCCGGTGTTCTTTTATCTCCGACAGGTGTTCTTTCATCTCCGACACATCGATTTCCAATCTGTCTTGAATAGATCGATAAAATCGCGAAGGTGAATATTTTTATGGCCCACGAATATAATTCCAATCGAATTGCCATGAATATTTGATCCGTCAATCGCGTGAAGGTACTTGTAACTCACGCTGGGATGATCCGCGTGAGCGAATTCATCATCACGCGAGATTCCCTCGCAACGCGTTTTCATGTAACGCTATATCCATCGCGTAAACGTGGCCACGTGAACAGGGGAAGGCGGCGAGTGTACGTTAAATATTATGCCGTAGTTGGGTTGGTTAATTGGTCAGAGCAAGCCAGTTAGTTTCATTACGTTATCTCCATCTTCGTGGGTTTCGCACAATGGAGGCCTCTTCCAGTATCGGGGCCACTAGGCCTGCGTGCATTCTAGAGCCTCTTTATCCGAACGAGACCGATTCCTCGATCGAATTCTATCGTTCTCCATAGTTTCCTGCTTTCTTTTTCGTATTTTTCATATTTCGATGAGACATGGATTTTAGTAAATGATTTTTTTGACGTATTAGTATGGCGTATTACGTAAATAATTTGGAATTTCTTATGTAAACTATAACTGATGCATAAACACGTTGCGTAAACTTGGCTTAATTACTGGTTTGTGATAATTTATATGTTCTAATTTTACCGATGAAAATTATATCATCCAGAAAATATGACATTCAAACGCTGATTTCAATGACTGCATCTTCCGAGATGACAGACAACCGTCTGTGTAACTTAAGAACATTTTTTTAGATATAGCGCGAGTTTGAGCTAATTCTGACTGCGAACTGAAGCAATTAGTTATACATATCGTAGCAAATATTTATTGTTTAATATCCACTATTACACTACACACTGTACGATGCGAACAATCGGATGAATTTCCTACTCAATAGCAGTATTGTTTAATCTTAAAGCTGATACAAACGTATTACACATATCGCTGACGTAGTCGACTGCATATGTGCATAGATGAAGTATTATGACAGAATTACCGATACGTATTATGCGAGGATAGGGAACACCATTGGAAATGTCATTGCATGTTAAGAATAACATTATATTGCGACAAAGAAAAGGCATCTATAAGAAATGAGCAGAATTACACAAGCAAAAGCTACATAAATCTCAGATGTATCAAATAAATTCCTTAAAACATGTACGATGAATATATTACGAACACTCTTAAAAAAAGTTCTTTTCAATAAGCTTAAACGCATAATTTTTCGATTCTATTTCCCAGTCCCTCTCATATAACCTCTTTTCCAACATACAACTAAACTACTCAATCTTCCATTTCCTAGCCCGACTTGTAAACTGTTTCCCAGCTTCTCTGCAAGCCTCTCTTCCATCGTATAACCCTCTTCAGTCCTCTTTTTCGATCAGACTTTACTCGAATACAAAAATGCTTATCGTGACAACACATCGTTATACTATTCGCGTGAGAATCAAATTTGATCAAGGATATTTATGTAAATTTACACCTTCGTGTATCAAAGACATTATTTAGATGAGAGAAAAAAAGAAAAAATATGTCAAAAGGCAAAGTTTATACTTTAATGAATGATCAACGAAATAGATTGTAAGCAGAAATTTGTTTATTTACCAAATATTCTGGAACATTATAAAGAATACATTTTTGTATATTAGGAGCGTCTTACGGATTTTCTCGTTTCTAAATTTCCTATAGATGGATAAAACTCCACACTAATGTTCTATCTATGCACATTAATGTCTCAATGAAAATTAATATTTTTACATTGGGTAGGTATTAGGAGAGTATTAATTAAAGAAATGTTGAGATTAACAAGAATAAATTGTGCAAAAGATCGCTATGAAGAACGACATCTTTTTATGTAGCACCGAATCCATCGAAAAATAGAATATTTTTATGATGCAGTAATGATTTTTATTCAAAGCTTCTCTAGTTTCTCAAAAATGCATAGAATGTACGTTGCATAACCATCTATCAACCACGCGTAATAAGTATATGGTAGATAGTAGCAACGACAATATGGAACAAGTTTACTATAGAAAATTAGATCTCCTCGTAGAGGATCGTGCGTTTTAAAAATCACAATGCTTTCGACATTCGTTGAATGTTCTCATCGAAAGCCTTTTCAACTGCCCGCGAACGTTTAAAAATCCACACAATCTAATAATCGACTCGAGTCAGCGAATAACGAAGATCATAACTTTATCTTGCATTTTTCGATCGAAAAAAGAAAAGAAGCAAAGAAGGTGAACGTAACGAAAAAGAATAAAGAGGATAAGAAGCGCGTGCACGAGAATTACGCGAGCTTCGAAAGATCGTGGAGGGCATCGTTAATGACCCACTCTAAGTGGCGAAGAATTACACGCTGGCACGCTCTCCACGTACCCTGATCGAATGCAGGGCCTCTAAAATGCTGAACTACGTCCGCAAGTTTTGTTATCGTTGCCAGAGCGAGGTGACAGAGCTTTAGTGCAAGGTTAGTCGGCGATGAGTGAAGTGGCAATCCTCTGCACGGCTATTATTCTTCGGTAGCGGCTAGGACCAGAAAGGATTTCGTTCGAATTCCTGTCGTGAGTACATTGCTTCATCGGATGGAATATTTCTAAAAACCGACGTTCCTACGCGTCGATTTCGGTTCCTTTCTCTCTGATGTCTCTGCATCATTTACGCACGTAGCGAGTCTTCTGGATTTACAGTTTGTCCAAACTATTTCTCATTAAGAATCTCTAAAAAAGTGAATATGATATGGTGTCTTTCTCTCAAGACTATCGGTTTTCTTTATCCTCGATCGAGTCGTTAAAAGTTTGTCTTAGATATTTTATGCAAAGATTGTCAAGAGAAATGTTATCACATTTACTTGTAGGATTTTAGTATTCGAATTATGAAGGTTTAATATGTGTAAAAATATATGTACACATTTTAAAAACCTGTTAAGCTATAGCTACATCGAATTACTCCTAGTAATTTTTGTTTTGAAACGATAAATTTGTCAGTGGTAATTTTCTTCAGTTCGATAGAATTCTGATGTAAAAGTTTTCTAACAGAACACAAAGTCCTGAACTGACTTTCTCTTAAATTCTTGAATTTTATTACAAATGTTTGATCAATAGCGTAAATAATTATGATTGAAGCGATATAACGAAAACCGTAACAATTTTGCCAATTGTAATGTACAAACGAAAAATCGGTCTGTGTCATTTTAACAGATTTAGCAATCTTAGTGTTGAGAGGGTGGTTTTTCATTTCTTTGTTTTAGCGGGGTAAATATAAGAGAACTGTAAGTCGTTAGCTTAGTGGAAGCGCGTTTCGCAGAAATAATTAATGCATCTTTTATTCCATTGTATCAAACTGTGATTAATCGCGACGAACGTGCAATTAAGATGTGTACCGGAGAAAAATCTGCTGCATTTAGTTGCGTGAATTCGAGTTAACCCGAGGCAGTGGAGAAATAATCTTATCGATAAATAACACGTAATTTTGTCGTATATTTCATGCCAGGAAACCTTGTCGACTGAAAAATTGTGATTTTCGTAAGTGATAATAAATTTACCAAACAATTTGTTTGTTCCTGATTAGAAAACCGATCGACTTTAAATTCTGAGAGAACGTGTTTCACAAATGATGAAGAATTTTCGAAACAATAGTGGCAAAATCTTTAATTTGATCTCTCAATAAAAAAAATCTGTACTCTCATTATGTTCTTAACTTCGATCGGTTCACACGAATTTAATCTAACAAGTCGTTACTTGGTACTGAAATAAACCAAATTTAACATGCAATCATATGATACAATATTTTAATTATTAATTTTTCATAGAGAGTTTTTCAACGTTTCTTAAGTTGAAAACCTAAAGGAACGGTGAAGAGATATCTTCAGTCCTATGTAATTCAAATAAAACACTACAAAATACATTGTTATGGACGCTTGGAAAATTCAAAACAAAGTCCTCCGCGTGAATAGAGATATAGCACACATAGGATTAATCTTTCAATAATTTTCTAATAATATTTACGTATATTCAAAAATATTTCTAACAAATATAATATTAGTAAAATTGTCTACAATTCCAAGAATACATATTTCGCTGAAGATGGTCTCGCGTGAAAGAATTACCTGAATTTAAGTACAAAACAGAAACGAAACAAAAATCCGCGACGGATCAAGTCTATTGTCCCAGCGAATGGAACTTGAAATCGAATTTGGATTGTTCGCCACGGACACGATTTCCAGGTAAATCGATACATTCTAAAAAGCAAGGAAGCCCGTGGGACGGGACAACAAAAATAAATTGAGAAGATTAATTGCAATTACCACATAGGTCGGGTTACACCATTGTTTGACCGACGTCCCTCCTGAACTTCGAAACTGGGTTGCATAATGCGGTCGAGGCACGAGCTTAACCCTGCATTGGGCTAAAATTTCATACATGCTCGTCAAAGAAAGCCTAGACGATGATAATTACCACTTTCAACTATGAAAATTATCACGGAAACTTAGAATTGCACAGCATTTCTGTCCATCTATTAACACGACGTAACATTTCTTCTTCTAGAAAGAAATTCAGAAGAAAAGATGATTGTGTCTAAAAAAAAAAAAAAAAAAATGAAAAATGAAAAACACGAGATTCAGGTTTACGATCATAGAGAGTTTTCACCGTAACGTTGCGTTTACACAATTTTTATGTATTATTTTGCTACTTGGTTCTTAATAAGTTAATCGATGCCGTGACCAAGGGCACTCGAGAAGCAGAGTCGCGAGAATTCGAGACGTAGAGACCGTGCCAGTCAACGAATTTCTCGAGAGAAAAGTTTATTCGCTCGAGAGGAGATAAACTCTTAAACAACATGTAATTTCTTTTCTCTTGTATTTTCCCAGCGTTTCGTTTACTTTCTCTCCCCTTTGATAAAAAGTTACGATAGTTGACATGGTTCAGCATTTTGAAACATCTGAGTTTTAATTGACAAGTTTCTCGATCGAAGAATATTAAATGGAGAACCTTTTAATTGAAAAGACGTTGGGTTTTTAAAATCACTGAGGAGCTTGTTTCAACTTCTGAAACTTTTCGGTCGGGATAGATTTTTGGAAAGTAATTTTAATTGATACGCTTGTACTTCGCTTAGTATACTACACCACCTGGAATATTTTCAATTGGATTTTTTATTGCAAAAATTTATTAATATTGAGAAAACTTTATTCTGCAACTGCATTCTCTTATACAAATATTTCTTCTTCATTTGCTACCCACCTCATTCTACAAATATTTCTCCACGATAATTTTGTAGCTCACTCTCTCTTATAAATTTGTTCCAATAATTAATATACGCGGGCAGTAGTCAAACGAAATCCATCTGATTATTTTACAAATTTCCATTTAATATTAAGGGGACAAATATTTAATTTGTTATTTTCACGATTTATGCTAAGGATCGCGCTACATCAAAACTTTCAGTTCGTAATGTACGTCAATTTTAATGTCATCTGAAGGTTGGAATTATTCTGTATTCCTATCTCATTTAAAATTTAAACTCCACTCTGTAGCATTAATTTGCAGCCGAGACAGCGAATGTATGTAGTAGTCATCTTATCCGTATGCTACAGCGTTCAACGAATTTGCAACTCGTTAATCTAAGCGACACACAACAAGTATTTTGTTTTAGCAGCATTGCCATTCGTTTCAACTTCATCTGAGCGAATGGAAAATCCACGTTCGATCAAAGGAAATATGGTGCGCGAGTTATTCAATTAATTGTCGTATTTATTGATAGTTTAATTAGTTTGCACATTTTCTTTATTTTCACCACAAATTCTGACCAGTTACAGCCTCCTGTTCTAATGTATTTGAAAAAATTAGTGGTTTTATATACAATTTATATACAATGATAAAATGAGAATATTTTAACGTTAATCGAACAAGCTTTCCTTTTAATCAGTAAAAATTATATCCTCGCGAAAAGTTATGACCATCGATATATTCTACCAATTCACGATATATTACGAGTCGTTAACGAATTAAAGAGCTCGTTTTCAAACATAGATCGTACAAAAATTGTTCATCAACCGAATTTGACGAATCACCAGGCAATTTCTTTTAATTGAAAAAAAGAAACGCGAGGTCTTTTAATCCACCGAGAAGATTATTCGTACAGTTGTAAAATGTCGAATAGATAAAGATTGTACGTGTCTTGTCTTAAACTCTCATTAGCGTAGGTTGATTCGTGCAGTAAAAAAAAAAAGGAGGGGAAAATAACTTTGCTAAATTCAACCAGGCAGCTTTCGTCGTATTAAAAGGTTTAGGGTTGTTTTATAATTATGAGCCGAGGTTTGCGACAACGCGACGCAGTTTACAATAGTTCGTCGCAGTTGACAATACTTCAGCAACGCGTAGAATAACAGACGATGAAGAATAGTGATGCAAAAAAACGAATGATATATTATAACGCATGTCGTCATTGATCTGGAAACTCATTAAACGATAGGATTACGGCCATATTCGCGGATTGTATCCGCGACGGATATAAAACGACAAATTCCGTGGATAGGTTCGTTGTAACAACGTCGACCACTTGGACACAATACTCCTTGATTATCCGTGTGATTTTATTCGCGGGCGTGGAATTTCCACGAAAATTCGAAACTGTATGCCACGGTTTCGTAAACCGGTGTTCCATCGCGAAAGTGCTGGATGAAACTGAGTATACAACGTTCAATTCGCGCAATTCTCTTCAATTGACATCATTTCGCCCTATGTTGCATGACGTTTACGTCATGTTTCGAAGAATTTGACATAGGACGGCGCGAACACCATAAATCTGTTAAGGAAATTCGAGGATTTGGGAATACAAATTATTTACTATATTTCCATATAATAGTTATACACCTATATTCCTCTCTAAGGACGTCTTGCACGCACGCTGGTTGCCAACCGACTAGCCTAGATTCTTCTAACATCTGGCAACAGTCTTTTGTCTCCACTGAGTCCTTGACGCCCTCTAACCCTTACACACACACTCTCATGTACAGTGTAAATGTATCACTTCCCTAACACGCCTCCTTACATTTATACTGTACACTTAATTTTATTTACATACTTGTCGAATTAACAAAATATTTGACATTTATCGCTTTCTTTACATTTCTCTTATTTTACATTCATCCATGACCTAAACCTTTCAAATTTCTCTCTACACAGTGCCTTCGTAAAAATATCCGCAGTGTTTTCTTCTGTACTTACTTTTATTATGTTTATCTTATTTTCCTTTACGTACTCGTGAACGTAGTGGTAATGAACTTCGATGTGTTTAGAATTTTTTGTAAAAGTTCCGTATTTTGCTATACTCATTACTCCAGAGTTATCCTCATAGATTTTTACAGGGTTATCGTCTACATTTACATCGAAGATTTTCATTAGTTCTCTGATAGTCATTACTTCGCTCACCGCTTCCGATAGAGCTACATACTCTGCATACGTCGAGGCTTTTGTCACACACCTTTGTTTTTTAGACTTCCATCCAATTACATTTCCATACAATCTAATTACATACCCAGAAGTCGATTTCCTATCTATACGATCTCCTGCCCAATCAGCGTCCACATAACAATCTATCGTTTCGCACTTTTCATTTCTTTTATAATGTAGCCCTAAATCTCTAGTCCGGTACAAATATTTCAATATTCGCAAGGCATATTTAAAATGTGTCTCGTTACAACAATCTTGAAATCTACTCAGATAATTCACACTATAACTTATATCGGGTCTGGTATTTACACTAATATACAGCAATGCGCCAATTAAATTCTTGTATCCAATGTCCTCTCTATTTATCTCAGCTTTTTCAATTTTTAAGTTGGTCTCCATAGGTGTACAGTACAATTTGCTGTTATGTAATTTATATTTGTTTGCTAATGATTCTATGTATTTCTTTTGGCTTAATCTCATTTCATTTTTTTAAATAATCATACTCTATATTTATTCCAAGATATTCTTTTACTTCACCTAAATCTTTCATTTCAAATCTATCAGTTAATAATTTTTTTTTACACTTTGTATCTTCCCTTTGTTTTTACTACAAATCAACAAATCGTCTACGTATATTAACAAATAAACAACATTTTCTCCCTCTCCATAAGTATATAGGCACAGCTCTATATTGTTCTTTTTAAAACCTAATCTCGTCACATACTTATCAAAACACTCATACCAGTCCCTCGGACTTTCTTTTAACCCATAAAGCGCTTTCGATAATTTACAAACTCTATTCGTTCCGTCCGCATATCCCTTTGGTTGATTTACATATACCTCCGAGGTTACTTCACCATTTAAAAAGGCAGTTTCTACATCCATTTGCTCAATTATTAATCCATTTTGACAACAATATGATAGCAATATCTTAAAGGTCTGATTACTCGCCACTGGAGAATATATGTCATCGGCTACGTTTCTTTGTTGAAATCCCCTTACCACTAATCTAGCCTTATACCTGTCCTCTGATTTTTTCGTGTAAACCCATTTTACATCTAATACTTCTTTGCCTTTTACCCTTTCTACCAATTTCCAAGTTTTATTCTTATAGAGACATTCTATTTCCTTATCCATAGCCTGTTTCCAAACTTCATTATTTTCGCAACAAATTGCCTCCTCAAATGTACGAGGGATATCTACTTTACAATAATTTGCATGAATCTCGCAAATATTTTCCTTTTCTGGATACCTTACTGGAGTTTTCTTAATACGTGTAGATCTCCTAGGAGTGTTTGAGCTTTCAATACTACTATTATTTTCATCTTTCCTACCTTCTAACTCTTCCTTATCCATACCATCCAATGAATAGTTATCTTCGCTATCATTTCTATCTGCCTCTAATGAATTTTCCTCAAAACCGATACATTTAGTGTCTGTCTCAATGACCTCTACATGTCTAGCTATTGTTATTTTCCCACCTAATAAGACTCTGTATCCTACTTCACTATATCCTAATAGAATTCCCATATCTGCCTTCTTGTCCCATTTGGAAACTCTTTTTTGTTCTGGCCTTCTTACAAAAACTTTACTACCATATAGATGTAGATTTTTAACATTTGGTTTTTTCCCGAAGAATATTTCAAAAGGTGTCTTTCTTTCTATAGTATTCGCTAATATTCGATTTTTCAAGTATGCCGCTGTACAAACTATTTCCGGCCAGTACCTTTTATGTACTTTCGCTTCCGCTAACAAGCAACGCGCCATGTCCATCACTGTTCTATTATACCTTTCCGCTGTCCCGTTTAATTCATGTACGTATGTTGGGCAATTATTTATTCTTATACCTTTATCCCTAGCAAATTTATAAATTCGATTATTTAAATATTCTTTACCATTATCGCATCTTAATATTTTTAACCTCTTGCCCGTTAAATTTTCGGCTTCATTTACGAACTGTACGAAAGAATCAAAGACCTCATCTTTTGATTTTATACAATAGATCCTAGCTATTTTACTATAATCATCGATAAATGAAATGAAATATTTTTCTCCATTGAATCCGGTGGTCTTAAAGGGACCACATACGTCCGTATGAATAATTTCCATTATTTCCCTAGCCTTAGTTCGATTATTTTTGAAAGGTAAGTTATGCATTTTGCTTTCTATACACACCCTACATTTCAAAAGTTCCTTTTCAAATTCATTCGGTATGCCAGTCACTAGCTGCTCTTTACCCAAAATCTCTAAATATTTAAAATTTACGTGTCCTAGCATCCTATGCCATCTTTCCTTTTTACTCATACCACTACGTTCGGCGCTGTTTACTAAGTGCTTCTTCCCTTTCAATATACTTTTTATTCTATATGTCCCATTTTCTTTGAACGCTACAGCTGTAAGTTTATTATCCTCATCTATTATTTTCGCAATATTTCCTTTGGAAATAACCGTATTCTTATTGTCTGTTAGTTTACCTAAACTAATCAAATTTGCGGACATTTCTTTCGCGTAAAATACTTTCCTCATATTTATTTCATTTTGTTTTCCGAATGCTTCAAAATAACTTATAACATTCCCAACTTTTGTCGCTTTTATCGGTCTATTATCGCCTAAATATATATTTACCGGTTCTTTTAGGTCGATAGATTTATCGAAATAATTTATATCATTAATTATGTGATCAGTACAACCGCTATCTAATAGCCACACTATTTCGTTCTTACTTATCTCATTCGCCTCACTGCTGTTTGCTGCGTGCGCCGTTGCTATCCATATGCCTGCTCTTGAGTTTCCATGCTCGCCCGTGCCGGTTGTTGATTGACGATGAAAGTTTCCACGTCCTCTGCTCGTATTGCCTTTGTTCCCTCTTCCTCTGTTTCGACCACGTGTTGGCCCATGCCAATAGCCGTTACTGCTTTCCGCTTGGACGCCATTTTGATACTCTCTCGCAAAGTGTCCTAATCTTCCACATCTGAAGCATCCTTCCTTTTTTGCAGAAAAGGCGTTGGTTTGCCTTTCTCCTCGATTGGATTTATTTTTCTTCTCTGCTACCTCTATTTTATTTTTTACATACGCTACCGTTTGATCCTCTTCTTTCAATGCGTCTATTATGTCCGCTATGTAGCTGTATTCTTCGGGTAACGTATTCAGCATGTAATTCAGCTTTTCCCTCTCACTTACTTGTGCGCCCGCACTTTTTAATTCATTGATTAATTTTTCGAAATCGTTAAAGAATGATGCTGAATCACTGTAGTTCTCCAGTCTTATGTTTTCCAATCTCCTTCTGCATACGATCTGCAGTGCCGTCGACTCTTTCAAGTACATTTCATCGAACCTTTTTATTATATCATACGCCGTTTTTCCTTCCCTAACATACTCCAATTGTCTGTTCGATATTGCACTATAAATTATATTAATCGCCTTCAAATCCTTTTTGTCCCAGTCTTCATCGTCTCTTTCGTTCTTCATTCTAGTTGTAACAACCTCGCATTCCTTATATTTGAGAAACATCGTGATTCTTTGCTTCCACATTCCATAATCCTCACCATCGAATATAGGTACCATGATTTCCGATCTCTCCATTTTAATTGATTCTTCTTTTTTTCTTTTCTTACTCAAGCGTTCCTACGTGCTCGAAGTATATTTTTTTTCTGAAAGTTTTTTTTTTCTTTACTGAAAACTCACTCGCAAGATCGTAATCACGCACTAAATATCTTGCAAAACTAGTAACCACGCTCTGCTACCATGTTAAGGAAATTCGAGGATTTGGGAATACAAATTATTTACTATATTTCCATATAATAGTTATACACCTATATTCCTCTCTAAGGACGTCTTGCACGCACGCTGGTTGCCAACCGACTAGCCTAGATTCTTCTAACATCTGGCAACAGTCTTTTGTCTCCACTGAGTCCTTGACGCCCTCTAACCCTTACACACACACTCTCATGTACAGTGTAAATGTATCACTTCCCTAACAAAATCAATTGTTCGACAGGCGATCGATCGATTTTAAAGTAAGCTTAAACGCCGTTAGATGAACGGCGTCAAGTGAGTTGGCCGTCGTGTCGTCTGCCGGAAATCGAGCTGGCGACACCAGTTTCGCGCTTGTCACGCGCAAGTGTTAGATTGTTTTAAATGGCGTGACGCGGATGACACTTCTGTAATTGTTAAAATTGTTGATTCTTGTCTTTGAGATAACTGGCAAAGAATTGTAAAAGATAGCCTATTGTCAAGAGAAATTTCTCAGGAGTTCGATGGTTCGTTAAGAGGTTCAAGTTGTGCGATTTAGTATTGTTAAACACTGTATTGTGCAACTATTTGCACGTTCATAATGTATATTGATAAATCTAAATGGCGTGACGCGAACTATACTAAATGGCGTAATTGCTAAAATTGTTGGTTTTTGCCTTCGCGATAACTTTGAAAGCTTCCGTGAAAGATAGCGTATCGTCGAGGTCCGAAGTTTTTTCAGAAGTTCGCCGTTTCAGAAGTTTTATTTCAACTCGTATACTTTAGGATTTTTACGCGGCTTTATGCAACTATTTGGACTTTTATAATGTGTATTGATAAATTTAAACGTTGTGACGCGAATGGTATTAAATATTATGATTGTTAAACTTGTTGATTCTTTCCTTTAACATAGCTTTAAAAAGCTTCTATAAAAGCTAGCGTATTGTCAAGGTTCCTCAAAAAATCGGAGTTTTGTTGAAGATTCAAACTGGTTTAGGATTCTAAAACATTGGATATTTCTATTTTGAAACATTTTATAGCCGCGTTTTACGTTTAAGATATACTGAATCTTCATTTATATTACAGACTGTATCATTATGCTGTTATACCTTTAAATTACAAGACCGTATCTTCAAGACTAATTATTAATCATCTTAGAATCTCAGGATTCGATCCTTCGACTTTTAAATTACGTTACGGTATGAAATCATATTACATGGTAATAAATTTTACCAACTTGTTGAAATAGCTTGTACTCTGCGCAAATCAAAATCGTATTATCATTAGATTGATATACAACTAAGTTACTGTATGTCATAGCAACTTTTCAAATCGATCGAAAATCAAAAACGACGCGGTTCGTATCGCGGCAAATAGTATGCCGTGTGTCACAAACATGAAGATCTTGTAGTAGACATTGAAAACTGTGGAAAAATATATATTACGATATTTATATATTATTAATATTATAACATTGCGAAGATATTCGTTGTTGCAATTTAATTACATTAGGGTTGAGTAAATTAAGCTCATTAAATGTCAGTATAAGAAGAGACAAAATTACATTTTAAATTAAGAACATCGATTTCAAAAATCTCTCGATATTTTTTATTTCTTTTTTTTTTCCTCTTAAACATTATAGATCTTTAACTACAGCGCGTTGCAATGTAATATACTCGCGTTTAATAATTTTGCAGAACGATATCCTACGAATATTAAACCTTAATCGTTTCCTAGAATTAACTCAAATAAATCCAGGAAATCCCTCAGAGCCATTGATAATTGTCTTACCTGGTAGTAAGTACTTTAATTACGAAACATTACATTACATCGACGACTGTTAATGCGTTAACTGAATTATCGTTTATAGACTAGTAAATTAAGTCACCCTACATAGAAATACAAAATTAGATTTTACGTTGAAAGCGTTGATTTTGGAATCTGTACTGGTCGATCTTATAATTCTACGCCTGTACGAAATTCTGGCAACACTATATCGGAGAACGGAATGGCATACTCATGGGAATAAGGAAAAATACAGTTTAAATTATTAATATAAGAACTACTTCAAGTAAATTCAGATTTGCTTCTGAATAATCATGGTTTTCCCATGCTGAAAAATGATCGAGCAATATGAATAATAAAGAACCATTTCTTAGAATTAAATGAGTTTCTATATTTCATTTTCCTAATATAAAATTTTACCAAATACCAAAATTAATACACTTGGACCTAATTAACTAGTATGATATAATAAATACAATGTTATACTAAATAAATATATTAATAATTACAATGCTAAGTGTATTTCGAAATTATTTCTTATTCCCTTTAACAAAATCCTTGCACCTATCATGTTTTTGCAACAGCCTGTATATACAAGGTGTCTCGTCTTGATCGAGCCAGGCAAATATCTCTTAAACCGTATATTATTCGAAAGAAGTGTTTCTTCGAAAAATACATAGCTTCGAGATCTCAAGGTGACCTTCGTTTATTCAAATGGATTTCTACATACATTTTTTTCATACGCTATTCGATGGATTTTTTAATTCCCTACAAACCAGTATTAGAGTACTTCAATGGAAAAATGATTAGTTCAAAAGGTATTCCAGCTTCAACCTTGTAAAACTTATCGCATGAAAGACAAGGAAAGATAACACAGCGCACTTACGTTTATATGTTTCTTGTCCTCCCCACGCTCAATTTTAATGAAATTAACAATGAGATATCTTTTAAGCTAAGAATTTTCAGATACAACTACCTTGATACTTTTCCGTAGAGAACTAAAAAGTGCATCGGATGGTGTATGAAAGATAAAACGTATAATTCAATTGGAAGAAACAACGGTTATCTTAGAATCTCGTAAACGCTTCCACTTAGACAAATCCAATTGAACGTCGTAAGATGGGCCAATTGAAACCGTACAATTTTATTGTACGCTCTTTCTCGAATTACGTATAGTTTAGGATATATGTTTGCGTGGAATAATCAAAATGAGACACCATGTACATTAATACATTCCACATTCATTATCGCGAAATTGCGTTTCCCTTTGACTTTTTCAAGTTTCCGGGACGCGACAGCACGTTCCATTCAACCGCAATTCGCGTACTCGCTTACAATTAGTCAGGGTCGCGATATTCGCGAGTTCCACTCGCGCGATTAGTCATAATGGCTATTATTTTATTGTGTAACAGCTTTTTCCCTCGTTGCTTGCCAATCGAATTGCCTGTTACCGAGAGGCACTACTCGATACGCCCGCGTCTTTAAACGTTAAATGCCTTGAATATTAATGTCAGCGACGTCTGATATAGTGCATTTTACCGATGATGAAATCCACTCGATCACTAGGGAAGAACACGGCGTAACGAGGGCGTGTGTACACGAAACGTGGATCATTTGCTCCGCACGATCGATCATGCTAATGTAACGAATATAACAAATCGTTACGATAGCTTCTACTCTTGGAAGAAAGAATAGAAATACCAGCAGACACTGGGAAAATGACAAATGTACAATCATTTCCAAGTAATCTTGAAAACATTGACATTCTTTGTTTAAATAAAGCATGTAGGAGTCAATCTGACAAGCTGAACTGATCGATTTCAATGTTTGAAAAGTTTTTAATTTTACGTATCAAAATACGTAGATAGGGTTCATTTCGCAGAAACGGAACGATTAATTAACCTCGATAGAATTGGTCAGTTTTATTTCTATATCGTAGTTACTTTTTGTTTTATTACGCAAGAATAAAACAGTTATGTTAATCGTTTTGTTACGAAATACGTTAACTCTACGCTGAAATTTTAGAAGATTTTACTCGAGTATAAATAGCCTTTCTATTATGAAGACTTTTGTATGGGAATGTAGATGCCGAAAAATGTCAGCTCGAAAATACAGAAGAAAGATTTATATATAAAATTCAGCATAAACCGGAAACGCCACTTCAAGACGCGTAAATGTACCAATGTATCTTTCATCAAGATAGAAAAAGAGACGTCGAAATTATTAATAGACTAAATTAAGATAAATCTGTTGAATGGTTTAATCGAGACACAATGGAATACACAATAGAATTCTTACAGAAATACATAATAACAGAGTAGTGATACATCAACGGCTGTCATCAATCTCAGGTGTGCGTTATTACGTTGACCCTGGCCACGGATTAGCTAACACCTTGATGGTGACGTTATTAATCGATGTGGTTTTTACTTTCTGAATGATATACAGCATTATGTGACGTTTCCTATTTCAGCAGATTGACTTTAGAAAGAAAGAAACTGTAGAAAGAGAAAGGGAGAAAATGGGGAGTCATAAATTCTCGTATCATTAATAGAAGTCTAAATATCACGTGATAAGTTTTATATTAATTTCACATTTTATATCTCGGAAATATAAATGTCACAAAGTCACACAAAACAAAAATGTTGTCAACGCAGACCCAAAACGTAAAATATTCGGCTTACCTTTTCAATTTAGTTTCCATCAAAGATAGATTACGGATTTTTATGCAAATTCATATCTTTACGAATATAGCTGAAAGGAATGGGACCTCGATGGATAATCATTTTTTCGATAGATATTATAACGAGTACTATAGTTCGAATTTATTCATATATTTTTGCTTATGTTTCGCGTTTAAGTCTCCCATAAGTGCGTAAAAAGTTGCATACTAGTCAAAAATTGAATGGTCACACATTTTGGTCAAACTTGAGTTAAAAGTAAAATATGGTTCTACAGTGTTTGTAAATTATTGCAGATATTGCGATCAAAAGGCGATTTAATGTTAAACACAAGAAGCACATTAGGTGCTCGAAACTTGTGGCACAGCGTAGCTTAAAAACTCCTTTATCTCGACATGCGCTAAATGTGTTTCAGATTTTTACTCTCGGTTTCCATTCGATTAAAAACGTAGAATGAGAAACAAAACTCCAGAGAGTACAAACGTCCCTTCCATAGGATTCCACAGGAATCACCCCCATTCAACATACATAACATCCGTACGTACATCGATAAAAGTCCAGTATTTCTTTCCGATCGGAGAAAGCAAGCCATTCTCATGAGACTTAAAATTCGACATACTAAACTGACACACTCTCATAACTTTATCCTATTTGTAGATGATAATCTTCTTAATCGTAGCAACGTTAATGCATGAAAAGTAAATTAAATTAAGAAATAAATTCGCTCTGCCAAACGAGATGCAGCATGTCTAAATCAGAAGCATTGAAGATCTTCTTTATCTTCTCAAAGATATTAATGTAATATCGTGTTGTAATATGTTTACAAAAAGTGGACAATAGAGATGTTAATCAGACAGAAAAGACGATTGTGGCTTAACTTGAACTATTCATACCAAACGTACAGAAAACAGCGCAATCCACACTCTCTCGGCAACGCCACTCGCAACCTCCGTCTCCGCTCGACTCGCACTCTGCTTCTCGACTCGCACTCTGTTTCTCGACTCGCCCTCTCTGGCCGTTGTCCCATTCTATTGCCTTTTTCCTAGGCCCACCGCACACGTGTTCTGCAGACGCTCGTAGCCAGGGTCACGTAGGTCTTTTCCACGAAACTATGCACTTGAAAAGACCGATGACACATTGATGGGCCCGACGGCGCCTCGGCTCTCGCGACACTGTTCATAGTTCGCCCGATATTTCCCAGGCCTTTCGTCCACGATACTACATTAATCTGTATCAGCAATTATGATATCGTAAGCTACCTGCTTAATTCTAACATACGCTGTATCGTAGTATAGATACCGTTGTTTGAGTTTCTAACTTGCCTTATTGCATTCTACGCTTTGCTCTTTGTTACGTATTTTATTAATCGCGGTAGCTACCTAATCCCGGACCATAAAAATCATGAAAACGATAAAGAAATAAATAAATAAGGAAGAACAGAGCATCGACTATTAGTAAAACCTACTCGACGATAGAAGCGCCTTTTCTTCGTTTCGCGGTGCCGCGAAAACGAAAGAAAAACCGCGGCCAACAGAGCGAAGGTAAAGAATCGGAAGCCGGCGGCAGAATTAAGAGGAACGCCGTTGGCTGTTTACAGTGAATACCGGTCGCGATAAATCCAGCCTCCGGTACACTCGAAATTGCTTTTCGAGGGTCGCCTTGAAGCGGATGCAATTAAACAGGATCACTGTACGCTCGTAATAAAATCTCCAAGTTCCAGTGCGCTTCCAGGATGAAAGAATCGGCTGCCTCCGCGGTGCGACGCTATTCCCGGCCGTGCAAAAAGTTCCCTTGAAAGCGCGCACTCCTCGTAACGAGCTTTTGCTAATTTTTTTAATTAATTCAAGATCGAATAGGTATCGATTAGAATCGCGATCCACATTTACGCGTTTCGATGAAACACGAATTATTAACACGAAAACACTTTCGTATTAGGTTTGAATAACATATAACGAGGTTTGAAACGAGCAGAATGTTTAATTGAAAAATTTAACTTACATTTTTACGAAGCGTCAAGACATTGTGAGATATATTTCGAAGGATTATATTTTGCTCAAATGTTTGCATTGATTTGCACAAATTATGCAGCTATATTGTTACAATATGGAACGTATTATAATGAAACGTATATTGTTACAATAATGTAAGGTAAAACCAATCCATAAATTACAGTAATGAAATTTCATATTGAATATGTACGATATTGTAACTATACAAATTAATGAACAGTTTAACAGTTTAATTAATGAACATGATAAACAATTTAATAAATCACAACTGAAGACCTTAGTAAAATAGACGTGTAAGTGCAGTTATTCAAGAAGATGATAAAAACGCTCATACAATTCCAGTTTTAATAGCATGAAAGTATAACTGCACTTACACATTTCAGAAATATTAATTATTCTAGTACTATTGCTCTTTTAATATAACGTTTTTGAACACGTAACATTAAAATCACGAAATCTATCATGATGGATCTGCCACATTATGTTCAGTTATGTTTCCTGTACTTCTCACGGAAATTACTTAACGAAATGAGGTTCGACTACGTCTAAATTTAATCTTAATTCTTTTATTTTTTTAAATTTGCTAAAAATCTCGTGTTATTTTTAGCTCATTAAAAAGCTCATTAAAAAACTCATTAAAGGTTATCATATTCATATATTTATACAAATTGGTGGGAGGATTTTAATTAACGATAGCCTGCGTCCATCGAGGCAAGTGGAATTAAATTTGATCTTGTAATGAAAGTTTGCCAGTTGCACTCTGTGTTTAAACGGTTCGAAGGTATTTAGTGTTTTTTGTAGAAAATCGAGAGCCGCAATGTTATACAGATTGTGAAGCTGTTCGCAAGAGATACGAAAAGTTATGAAGATGGCTACTCGAAAGTTCCCATTAGCCTACTTAATCCAAGTGCGTCGCCCTCAACGACAACGACACTTATACTCACCAGTCTCCACCAAAATATGCAAACTACCCCTATGAGAGGTATTTTTCTTTTCTTTTGATAAAAACAAAACTGTATAATAAGCGATACAGAACTTTGCAAGTATAATCACATAAAATCAAGCGGCGTTAGGTAAAACTTTGGTAAACTTGTTATGAATATCGTAACTTTGATCTTCAAAATATAGTAAATATACCAAAATATACCATCAACCCTTAACGCATACCAAGATAGGACAAGCGATGTCTTCTTATCAAGAAGGCTATTAACATTCTCAAAAAACTGTACGATCTTTTTAATAGTTCCATCGATTAGCATTAATATATTTTTTTTTTAGAAGAATATTATACAATATCGCGGAACATTTTACTCGAAGGATTTTATTAAAGTAAAAAGTACGTCAAAATAAAATTACGCTCTGACCAGAAATTATTAACAGTCACTGTGTACGCTATCATTTCGTAAAAGCGCGTTATAATTAAATTTTATTAAAAGGATAATACCGTTAAACAGTTTCGAGGCAAATACTAAAAGTATCGGATAAGCGTTTTTTCATCCAGCAAAAATTCAACAAGAACGTACTGTAAAATGGTAAGAAACTTCTAAAATCCTTTAATACGTCAAGAAGTTGGCGTTCGAGTCTAAAGTGGAGATAAAAAAATGCTTGTTTTCACCGAAAAGGCGAAAGCTCAAGAGATCGTTTTAAGCGTCTTAAGAAAATTATAGCCCGTAAGCATGGAACGTTGAAAAAGTAAATTCGAAGAACAGAATATTATTTGGAGATTGTTTTATTGGGCATGCGCATAAAGGAGCGCAACCACCTCTCTATGAACGCTTTCTACATACGAAACGGTTGTGTGCTGAACAAACATCGGACCAATCTCGGTTCACTTCTTCCCTCGCGGCCTGCTTTCACGAATCTCCATCCCTGAAACCATCCGTTCATCCCTCGTGGTCGTGGGTTTTTTGACGTTTCTCTCGTGCGATTGAAAGTAAAGGGAGAGAAAAGAATTAGAGCGATGTTCATCGATTAGGGACGAAGGGTGAGAAAGCATACAACAGTGAAATAGCAAACAGAGAACTTTTTAGGCCTTTAGGCTTTTAATCATTTTTGATAACGTTAGAATCCCAAGGGGAAGTGTAACTGGAAGTCCGCTTTACTGCGGAAGGCAGAATTATGAAATGTAAATAAATAAATAAAGTAACTTTAGAATCTTCAATTTTTAATGATTTAAAAATCTCTGATTTTTAATAATTTTAGGATCTTTAAGAGAAGATTAATCTTAATAATTTTGGAATCTATGGACAATTTTCATAATTTCATTGATCGATTAAAATGATTTTTGATTCCAAAAATTAATGTTTCGCGTGAAATTTATTTTTATCAATATCCATAGTTTTTAACAACAAAACACGAGATTCAGTATAAAATAATTTTTGTACCATCGCGCCGGTGTGAAATTTTAAGCATGGACACTGTGTACCTGGAAAATAAGTCGAATACAGAACGTAAAAACGCGTAAAATAGGTTTGAAGTAGAGAAAATGAGGTTTGTAGAATTGTAATCCTGCTGTACCGAGCAGGATTTTTTATTCAAACGAAGTACTTTGTGGTCGAAAGTTTTACGGATTCTAAAGCGATGAGAGCAACAGGTCCCCTACTAAATGTTTCATATTTTTAACTAATTGTTAAGAATTTCAAACGGATGAGATAACCTCGTTAAAGACCGTAGAGAATTTTAAAGTTTGTCGTTTTGTATATAAAATCTGATTATAGACGGTCTCTACTGATACCATCTTTCGGTTTAAATCTTCTTCTTTGCAAATCAATTAAAAATTCTTTCAAATAAAAACTATTTATACTTATGTAAATTATTATGAATTTATAAATATATTTAAATTTGTTGTGGTCAGACACGAAGGCCTAATGTAAAATAAACTGCCTTGCATAACTTACGTGTAATAACAGCTGGACAAATCTTTAATTCTGTGGTTGACGAGGAAAAAAACAAAAAATGTTTATCACGGAAAACGTATAAATATAAACTCGTTGATTCGATAAACGCAACAACGATGAGCCTTTGCGTCATTCTTATGCCAATACTATTGATCGAACTGAAAGAAGCTTTCAACACGTTGAATGCTAGCTTTACAGGGATTACCCGTGGCGCCATAATGAATTTTTTATTATGCGATAAATGTAACGGTGAAATATTATAGGTCTATATTTCATGTATAAATAAATTTATTTTTATATGTTTTATACTGTATTAATTTCGTCACGCCGTTGTAGTAACGATGGTGATAATGAACAATCGACATTTGTTCAAATTTTTTGATTTTATTTTTACCAATCTTGGCACTCCGGTTACCGGTGACCTCCATGGCGGCACCGACAAGTTGAGTGTCGGTGACCGATGACCCCCGTGGCATGTGACATGCTAAAATGAACGCGGTTCCGATCAGTCCTTGAAAAACTGCGTGATTCTCGTTTACAATAACATCATGACAGAAAAGTAATTTCAGATATAAAATATCTCAAGTTTTACAGTTTAGGTGTTAGATGCTGTGAAAAATTGAAATAGAATAAAATTGTCTAAAATATAATAACATAAGTCCAAACGAAACGTTTATGAGTCATTCGCGATTCGATGACGTTAACTAAGCATTACATGCTATTTCCAATGAAATTAAGACAAAGTACTGTATAATTAATTTTATCGTAAACTATGTATCCCATGAAACAATGGAATGAACTGTGAAACGCGAAAACTGGAAAATTTCAATCTTCTCCTTCCATCGTTTTTGAAAGCAGGAAAATCGTAATTCAGAATGGAAACATTGTAAACACGATATTCTGTTCATAGAATTATCAATTCGAGTAGGTACATGATTTATTGTAACGTAAAACCGGACACTAACGATGATCGAGCATAATTCCCTTTCGCATAATTACTCGAGTTCTCTAATAAACGTTCACTAAATCAACCAAGGTTGCTCGTTCGATTGAAACGAAAAACCATTCGAATAAATAGTCTGAACGTTTAAAAAGCGGATCGAGAGGCAAGTTATATCAAGGTTTCCACGAAAAGAACCTACAAACGCCGCTAATAATCGCTGAGAACGAATCACCAACCAAAGCTAACGCGTTTGCCGATCGTGTTACGATAATGACGCGCTACGTCAAACCATTTCGATCTTAGATTTAAGCGAAGTTTTTTCTTCCTCATCTTATATTCATCTATCGGTATATTGATTCTGGATAATGGAAAAAGTCACGGAACTGCGACCAATAGAAACTTGTTAACACGTTGCGAGAATTCTTTTTGTTCTTTCGTCTTATTAGAAGTGGATCAGCGAGTATTGATCGATGAAATAAAGTAATAGATGCAGATGGAGTTTCACTGAAAGATCGTATAACACTGTCGTCTAGTTGATACTTCCATGGACCCAGTTTCGATGGATATACTTTGACGTAAAACGCGACTCATTACTTCCATCGAACCACGTTTACCGTATCGTGCAACTATTTCCCTGGAACTGTTCCATTTATCGCCGGTACTCGTTAAGGAAACACTTCCTGTCCTTGGCTAACCCGGTCGTAGAATGCATCCTGAATGCTCCGTGATATTTTCAGAAATTCTAGGGAATTTGAGGTCACTTGTAATCGTTGTTCGTGACGTTACACGTCTAATACGTGATTCTTGTTTAGACACGGATTGATATAATGCAGCGATTTTCAATTTTTGTTCAACCTACCGCGCGTCTAAACTAATTATCCAGCAAAATTTTGCTAAAATTCTATTGAAATTCTGGTACGTTAAAAAATATATTATATTTGATTTGACATATGCCATATGCTGTATAGCTATCGTTATGTTTATTTTCTTGAACGCGTTCAATTTTTATATATTTTGCTTTAAAAGATAGATTGAGATGTACGAGGTAATGTTTATTCTTTGTAATGTGTTATTTTGTATTGGCACTGTTGGAGGAAAACACTCCACTCTTCCAGGAAAATTCTACGTCTGCTCTACTGTTTAGTTTTCCTGATTTTCGAACCTATTAAGCATTATCTATTACTAAATTAATTTGAAGGGCCTTCCAGACCAATAGCCTTTTCTGGAATATGCCTTGTGTAGATGGTGCAGCGAGATGTAAACAAACTGGATTTTTGGAATTATAAATACCATAGGCCCATGGCTTCGGGGCTCTATTGTAATGTCACGCTGCCAGCGTGCAGATCTGGATTAGCATACACTGAACTTATACCGTTATACTCGAATATATTTCTGTTACACATTAACAGAATACAGATAACCCCAACAGGTACAATTTTTCTCCAACGATGTTATTCAAATGGTTCATGTTGTTGACAATTTTTTAATCCGTGAAATTCCTGTTTTAACCATTTTAAAAGATTCAATTTATTTTACCTAGTTGGTCACCGATAACCACCGTGGCAACTAACGTGTCAACGGCGTGAAAAATTAAATTAAAGCAGAATCGTGAAAACACTGTAAATTCCCACCGATAAAAATTCAAAAATAAATGTACCAAACAAATATCGGTCTTTTAAAATCAACGTCTAAAATACATGTACAAATCTCAAAAAGTAGTTTCCACGATTTTCTCCAGGAACTAATAGAACAGCATCACTACTTCCCTTCCAAAATCCAATCGATTCGAAACTCGTCAACTTTCAAAATCCACCTTAGATTCCCATGGAAAACAAACGCAAAAAAAAATCATTTGTTTGAAGCAATTCAGCAAGGTTAGCCCGCGAAGGGAAACTCAAGATAAAGTGTTTCTCCCTAGTGGGAAGTGTGACGACGGGCCTCCGGCCGCGTTAACGATGACACGTTCACATTTCCGGCACGCAACGTTTGCCTCTCACCTAATTACAACACTTCATCGTTCATCTTTGTTGATGTCTCCAGAAAAAGTTTTAATCGATTAATATTATTGTTATTATTGTTGTTGTTATTATTATTGTTGTTATTATTATTGTTGTTGTTATTATTATTATTGTTGTCGTTGTTGTTGTCGTCGTCGTCGTCGTTGTTGTTGTTGTTGTTGTTGTTGTTGTCGTCGTCGTCGTTGTTATTATTATTATCGTTGTCGTTGTTGTTGTCGTTGTTGTTGTCGTTGTTGTTGTCGTTGTTGTTGTCGTTGTTGTCGTTGTTGTCGTTGTTGTCGTTGTTGTCGTTGTTGCCGTTGTTGCCGTTGTTGCCGTTGTTGCCGTTGTTACTAGTATTGATATAATTTTGTAACGTCTCATGGAGAATCTCTTCGAGTGCCATGAAACATTACAGACGTTGCACAGGACCCGAGCCTAAGATTTGTAGCCTTGATAACCGGCCTCATGAATTATTGATGAGACATTTGAATTCATTTGAATGGCACGGCACGAAATCGCGAAGAAATCTCCGAGTATCGACGAGAGGATATCATCGCCTGACCTATCGTCATCCTCGTGCAATTCGTGAACCTGCATCTCATTTTTCTCTGCTTCTTTATGCCAGTTAATGCCACTAAAACTGCCGCGTAATCGATTCTCTGCTAATTTTGGGGAAGAGTTTGCTTTTTCTTTGACTTTGGTCTTCGCTGAACTTGTTAGCGAATCTGTTTCGCTTTTAGTGGGCGTAAGAAATAATTTAAGTATGGAATTATTTGAATAATCCTTCAGTTGGGTATTATTTTAATAATTTTTCAAATAAGATTATTTTAATGATTTTTTCAAGGGTTGGAATAATTTCAATATTTTCGCAAAAGACATTTTTCTATTTTAAGATCGTTGAACGTTATATAGAATATTTTATACGATCGCTGGCGATTCCTGAACTTGCACGCTATTTCCTTCTTCTTCTTCTTTCTCTCGCGGGTTACATCATTGGAACTTTCGTGAGATCGATTCCTCGCTATATGTTGACTCGTGTGTAACTTTTTCTTTATTCTTTCTAAACTTCGTTATTGAATCTTTTCCTGTCTTAATGAATATAAGAAGGAAGTTAAGTAATGTCAATAGAATTCTTGTATGAGAGATACCAATACATCCTGTTATTAGACTTTCATTATTTAGAAGAATGAAAAAAGAAAAAAATAATGTTAACTCAGAATAAAGATATATCGATGTCTCAAGTCGTGTCATGTGCGATGATTCGAGAAATGAACAAATGTTATATAAATTACTTGAGCTAAGGAGGGCTGTATAATTCCAAAGATATTAAAAATCGTAATTTTCCTCAAACCGCCCTGCAATTATTATTTCACTTAAAAGCTAATTAAATTATACACGATAGTTATTACTAATACACGCGATCGCTCATGGTAATTATATCTTTCAAGTTACGACGAGATAAAAAATTGCTTCAACCTGATAAACTCTATTTAACCAATCGCAAGTTGATTAAAATATTTCCGCCAGGACTTGTTTACAATATCGATTGCAATAATTCCCCATGATCATGAAAAGGAAAAATCGCGTCTCTGTCTCTCCTCCTGTTCCACGTGCGCGATCGTTTTCTTCACGACGTACCTGGAAAAAATCGTCGATACTACAAATAACTGATTTGTTTACTCTTTCGTGTAATATCAATCCATGAGCCAGCTGAGCGTGTCCAACTCGATATTTCCAAGGATACCTGGCTGAAAACGCATAGCAGTAGGGAATAAATGGAATTACAGTTATCGAAAATCGTAGAAAACAAGCCCGAAGAGCTATCTGACGTCCATCGGTGGAATCCACCGAGGAACGGTCGACAAACTTCGGAAATGTGGTCAGTCGAAGCTTGCTTGATCAACAATAAGGGACAGGGCATGTCCTGAAAATTGATCATGGACGAAGGGGAAATAATTAATGTACAATATATCCAGTCCATATACAATGTATTAAAATTACATACGTCATGATTAACGTCTAACTGTTGAAAATGTGATGGCAATATGGGGGAATATTTTTCGTAATTGACAGAAAAGCTTTAACCATTTAATCATCGTTTATATAGATTTCATAAAAAATTCAAATGTTCTATAATTAAGTAAATAAATTGCGATTAATTCACGTTTAACATGATATCAACGTACATTTCGATCGAATAAAAACAAACTTAATTTTACTAGCTAAAAATGTGCTTAAGGTAAAGTTAGTCCTACTAAAAGTTAGTCACAGATTAAGATCATCGAATTTTATTGCATTCTAAATCACCTTATTTTGACGATTCGATATGCGTACGAAGAAACATGAATATAAACATACATACAAAGAGACATATGCTTATGTGCATGCATGTATGTACGTGTAAGTACCGTACATGTATGCACGTGTACCGTTCAACGGTACAGTCACCTGTTTTTATGCCGCAGATACAAGTAATTAACACCGTATGAGTTGTTATTCGCCTTCAAGACAGATTAATTACAATGCAACTTGTTCAGAACAATTTGAAGCAGTTATAGAATGTTGACATTTCGACCACACATGCACGCTGCTGTACAAGGAATTGCTTCATACGCGAGGAATTGCACTGTCCTCCTCGCGCGCACGGCTTCTCCGAATCTCTTTCATCCACAATAAATTATTTCCTTTTACAAACAAACCATCCATTTTAAAATCGTATTTAGCGTCGATGAAATTTTAATTACTCGCCGTGAAAACGTCGCGATTGTTTTCGACACCCCTCTTTGCCGGGGCAAGAAACGATACAATCAAGAATTCCTTCGTATACGGAAAAGAGGGTCATACGCGCACGCCATAGCTGTACATTTCTACGTCTTCCCTTTTTTACCGACGAATCACGTAATTGTTGCGTTCTAACATTCTAAAATTGGACCAATCAACGATCCTTTAATTACTCGTCACGGAGACTTGGCAATTGTCTTCGACACGTGCCTTTGCCAGGACAAAAATTATTCCATCAGAAATTCCAGATTCTACGGATAAGAAGGACACGCGTAAGAACGTCGTTTCCGTCATCCTGGTAACTAATTACTGATTCTACCTTGTTCGTTAATTGCACGATTTCTCGAGATTCTCGAGAAAAAAAGAAGAAGAAAAAAAGGAACAAGAAGTAAAGGAAAACGATTCATACGCATACTACATAAAACTGATCGAATCATTTGAAAAATCCAAGCTGGCTCGAGGGGATTTTTTATCGAGAACGCCGGTGTAGTATCAACGTAGCGTCGCAGTAACGCAACGTTCAGCCATGCGACAGAAAAATGTATCACCATGAACACGAGCTTCTTTGCGTTTATCGACGAGATTCGTCTGACTGGCATTGAAGATGATCGATGCAACTCAATTACGGACCGAAGATACCTTCGCTTATTATTACTACTCTTGCTTGTTATTACTTCTTACTTCGTAGCAAACGTTTCCTGAATTTGTTTCGCAATTATCAAGTTACCATCGCAGTACGGTGTGCGATGGACAAAAATAGAAATAGTCGCTGTTCGATTTTGATCTCATTACGCCGATATGATATCGTCAGCGCGTAAGTAAGTAATATTATAATTGTAAACAATAATCGTCCGCGGAAGCAATAGAGTATTGGTAAAAAGGGAGGATTAGTAAAATCGTTAGCACATCAAAGTCTAATCACTTGAAAATTAGCTCGTTCACTGTACGTTCTTGTTTGTTAGCTCTTGTTAAATAGCGTTTGTTACGACTTAAATATGAAGAATTTGAGCAAAGATACGTGCAATTTTAATTTCTAATTAGAAAATTTCTTCCCCCCTTCAAAGAGCAATTTGAAAAATATCGTTCAAACCACCTTACATTAATTTTGATCGTTCTCTGTCAAGAAGGTATCGTATCACAAAGTTACATGCTATGTAACTTTCGTTACAAACTGCTACATTCGATGTTCATTATTTTTTTAGTTGGATCTTTAGTTAAAATTAAAGTTACACGAAAAGTCTGTTCTTCGCCGAATGTCAGCGCAATATCTGAAGACATGGAAGGGAAGATAAATGATTTCTGCATGACGCTCACGATAAAGTGGTAGGATTTATTTACTTAAGCAACACTTCTCACACTGATGTGTGGTGATAAACAAAAAAGCAAATATTCAAAATGTTTCGAGTCAGGGAGATACCAACAAAAATTTTATAAACAGGCTTTTACTCGACAGATCTCCTGATATCAAGCTGCAGAGAGATTGCACGTTATATGCGTCTTTTATCTTCGTCGCGAGTGCTCGCCCAAATGCCGTACTGCGATGACATGGCGAATTTTTTTCTCGTTTAACATGTTCAAGTCGGGAGGATTTCTACGATTCCTGCTTTCCGCTCAGGAGAAAAAAGAAAAAGGTGGAAACAATTTTCTCGCTTGATTTTTATTTCACAAATATTAATTCGTTATTGTTGAGAAGTATTGAAAAAAAAGTAAATAAATGATGTTGATACGTGCATCGATTTCGCACTGAAACGTGTTAATTTGTCAGTACATATATATTTACTGCTGAAGTTTATTTGTTTTTATATCTTCATAAATATAATTGAAAAACAATATCACAAATTATTTACAAATGTCAATGATCGCGTGGGAAAAACAGAACGTTCGTGATAAAATTGTCACCTGGTAGACCAAATGTATATTCTAGAATTATGGACATTTTTATGAATATGGAATATTTAGCAAAGCGCGAAGATAAATGTTTATCAATGGCAGATAACGCGAGAATAATCCGGGAATAATATGTTAAGAGAGAACACAATACAATTATTGTTCGAGTGGAGTATTTCATTTTATAGTTTCCAGAAGATTGATTTTCTCGGACAGGTGTTCGCGTTCGAATAAAAAATCCAGCAAATGGAGGTCGAAAATAGTATTTCTTACGCCATGGTGGTTGCTAACGATGTTCTGGTGTTCTATCGTTCATATCTTTAATTCATGTTTATAACGCTATAAACACTGATCGTTTATATGATAATATCCTAGAAACTGAAACGGAATTATCTTTCTAAGAGACGTAGTTCCTTCCGTCGATTTTATTTATAAATTAGTAATACTGACTAATCAAGATTATGGGAAATATTGCGATTGATTTAAGGACAATATAAGAGAATTGTAGTTTATATAACATAGGCCATGAAAAGCAACAGGAGATTATGAAACTTGTCTTTAAGGGAGGAAAGTTTCACTTTGTTAAAATGCCATTCTTCAAAGTATGATTTTACTCGACGAATGAAAGAATAATGGTAAATTAGATAATATAGATTTAGAATAATTGAATAAAAGCTGTGTGGCATTTTATATTCTCCAAATAAACGAGAACAGAATTATAAAATAGAAAGGAATAAAAAGAATAGAGAGTTGGATCCAGGAAAAGTACTACAAATAAAATTAGGGTAGAGAAGTATCAAAATTAATGCAAGAGTGTATTAAAATTTTATCAAAGTAGGATATATTTTCCCCAAAGGGAAGCAACATACCTCCGAGCGATTTGATTAAGAAGCCACTAACCAAAGTTCCCTCCACGAAAAGGTGGTGAACATCAAAGGAAAAGTTGGCAAAAACATGATGGCAGTTTCCGGTAAAGCACAATCTTGCAAGATCATTTTTTCGTCACGCACTAGCCCTTTCATCGAACCCATTAGACTCCCTGTGGCCATGGAGCTAAATCGAAGGTCGAATTATAGAAAAAAAGGTCTCGGTTCCTTGTCGGAAATCGAAGAAAAATATACTGTAACTCGATCGAAAAAAAAAGGAATGTACTTGCTAGAAAATACAAGAGACATATTTAAAAGAAAATTGCAATTTTCAAATATTTTCCTTTATAAACTGTTGGTATTTTTTTACAGGATTGAAACGATCGATAGGGAAACTGTGTCAATGTGGTGCATAACTTATAAACGATAAAACGGAAGTATCAACGATATATCGATTCAAGAACTCTGTCTCTTTCTATTATTTCTCTGACGTAGAGAGATGTCCTTAATTAAAATATTCCAAGTCAAACGATTCTGCGCATTGCTTCGTAAATGGACAATATTTATAATTTTTAACGTGCACGCTGCAATGACTTGAAAGGGGAGTTCTGAGCTCTGTTTGCTCTTAACGGTGTATTAATATTCGATTGAAATGAGAATCTAGAAACAAAGGGAGAGAATATTTTTATCGCAATAAATGTAACGATAAACGAAAGGACACGCGTGCATGTGAGAGGAAAGAAAATGGATGAAAGCGTGCTTCAAAGAAACGATAAATCTCCTTGAAAACAAAGCCGATACGGATGAACTAAAAAGTTTTTTGAAAAATTCTATTAATGTAAAGGTCATAATGAATATATATGTCGGAGATGAAATGAAAACCGGAGCCTTCCCTGTGCAATTTTGGGGAGGCCTTTTAATGCTTTAGCCCAGATTTTATCATAACTGTAATTAAGTAATTGTCATCTGTAATTGTTTGACATTTGTGAAAAGCGAAAGTGGGTTCGAGGTGACAACTGGTCGCTGAACGTAGCCACGGTCACGGGATAAACGTTTTGCCTGACGAAGGTGTGGATCGGTTGTATTGTTCTCCCTAGAAATCACATAGAATTGTACTTTAGAGATGTCGATATAATGGGACACACGTTGTATGAGGAATCAATCTCCAGACAGAAACTGCCTAGCAACGGCGTTTGGATCTTTCTCGATGTTTCCAAGGAGTATATAACAAACTTTTGACAGATATTGCCTAGCAACAACGATTGGAACCTTCTCGATGTTTCCAGCGAGAATATAACAAACAAATGCAGTCGTATTACGAAAAAGATTTTAATCAGAGAGGCATTCGTGTGATCGCCTTGGAAAGTGATACATCGAGTAATTTTTTTCCGAGTGATTCATCAAACGTATTTTTTTTGTGTTATAAAATTGTTTAAAGTTTTCCCGTTGACCGTGGATTCGTTTGAACCCCGGATCATTGTTTATAGCGTAAATTAAATTCAATATTTGTAAATTTATCAATCGTTAATTTTCATTATTCGTTAAATTAGTAAATCGTAAGATATATTATTCGTTTCTTTTATTGTTCGATAAAACTTATTATTCTTTAATCTAATTAATAATTTAATTTATCATTTTGTTAATCAATCATATCATTTACAAAATTCATTATTCATAATATTTGTAAAACCTTGTTTATTCGTGTAAATATATTCTCTGTTTTGTAAAACAATGGCTAATTCAAACGAAGAATCGTTACGCGCCTTAAATCTTAATGATAACCCGACATATAAATATACATAAGTGGCAAGTGTATTCTCCAGTCAAATAATTATTAAAATTGTTAAAATTGTTAGAAATTGAAACAAAGTTCTTTAAAGCCATTATAATTACCAACTTACACGTAATTTATATTTAAAAAATTAAAACTTCCAATATAATTAACTTGTTTCGACCTTTTGCCTTACATGATTTTTTTCTTTTTTCTAAAAACATTCCATGGTCGGCGCATCAAACATAAAAAGAAGATTAAAAAAGAAACACCAAACAGATTTCACAAAGGACGTAACCTAACATACAAACACTCACCACACTAAAGAAATAAATCAATCAAATTCGAAGATGGTATCCCACTGGTGGTAGCCATCCACATGCTATATTGCTATATCACTGAGCTATAATATTTTACCAAATGTCCTACTGGACAAATTGTAAGATGTAAATAAATAAATGATAGAAAAAAGAAAACATTCCGATTGTTCCCTGTTTAGATGGTTGAACTATTTAACAATAAGCTATACACGCAATACTGTATAGTTACTAAACAGTATAACTAAAGTGTAATTAAAGGAAGCATAGCTAGCAAAATGGCGTTAAATGAAAGTGGCCGTTAAAAAGCAAAAGATACAGAGCGCGAGATAAGTAAAACAACCTAAGGTTTATTACACATCTCGAAATGGAAAAAGTCTGTTGAAATAATTGTTTAATCAGCTAGTTAAGTAAGAGTTAAGTAAGGAAGTTACTTAAGAAAATGATATACCTGTCAAGTAGGACCGAAGCGAAATTGAAGGACGATTAGATAACATTTAACCGTGTCTTTTCGTCGAACTCGTTCAAGATCGTTTACGCCGGTGAACTTGAACTTAAATGTGTATTCGTAAAAAGCGAATGGAACCAGGCAGCCAGGATGGCCTTGCTTGCGGTCGTTTCATCCATTCATGGGAGTCATTTCTCTCGTCTTTGTATAAAGAAACGATCGTACAAATTGCTTTTCGGCTCTTACCTTGATATACAGTTAACCGTCTCGCATCTAAACCTTCGAAATTGCACGTTTCTTCGCTCCATCCTGGAGAACACGACGTTGAAATAATTCTATGAAAATTTGTCAATATTTTTCGAGTCAAGGAAATCGCTAATATCTTGAAATTTAACAATTCAGAAAGACGAACAAAGAGAAGAAAATTATAAAGTTACTTCGAAAGAGGGAAAGTTACCATTTTTCTATTAATTTACAATTTCTCTCAAGTCACAGTTTTTAGCGTGAGCTCGCGAACCAAAGAGAAATTGTAAATTATCGATTTACGAAAGTCAAGATATTTTATATTTCCCAAATAAGCAAACTCGATATCGTAAAATACTACGAACAAGGAAGATTGAAAAGAATGGAAAGATGTCGTAGAACCGATCGAATAATACTACGTGTAAATGAAGAACGAATGACCAAAAAACAGGAGAAAATATAGAAGCGGCGGGAGAAATCAGATGGATACGAAACTCGAAGGAAGAAGGACACGCTGAGAGGCAAATATTACGCACAGCTGTAAAAGCTGACACATATTATGCAAGCCAATCGGAATATCTGTTTCGTAGTGACGGTCATGTCTGTTTCAAAAGCGGACAATTCGATAACGACCAGCAGAAACATTATCTCTAACATTAACGACAGATTACGAAACCGCAACATAGGAACTAAACGGTGCCCCTCGTATATTTCCTTCTTTTCTGGCCATTCTAAAGGCTGCTACAGCTTCCAGTTTACTAATATGGTATTCTTCTGCTTACGTCTATGCGTTTCTTTAAATCGAGCCTATCATCGTGTAGAGAAGGACATCAGGAAGTAGAACGAATGATTTATCGCGCTGATAATCACCGTCATCGTTACATTTTTGCTTGCTGTCTTTCTTTCTGATTTTTATTTTATTAGCAATCATGCGTAATACCACGATTTGCGTCACAAGAGAAGGGCGAATGACGCGATACAGAAATTTCTCAACCGATAAGCAAAGTAATTGCATTGTGCTTGATTTCCTGCAGATAATCCGAGATCTTGTTTGAAATTGGAACTCCAGACAATTTTAATACCGTTCTTTTATTCGTGCTTCGGGATAATGTTAACGCTGTATCGTTTGATCTTCTCCGATGCATTCTACTTCTCATTGATCTTTTAATTCTTCTGATTTTACACGTCGTTCGTTTTTAATTTCTCCAACATTGTTCTCTCGTTAATCTTCAAGCATGAAATTACCCTTTTTTTAATAGATGTCTGTATAGTCTCAACCTCTTCGTTGATGCTGCATCTATTAATTCTTCGTTAGTTGGTCATATTATTCGTATAACTATATAGTTAGTTATTCGCGTTTAACTTTCTCAACATTGTTCTTTCGGCCATGTTCATAGCCACTAATTTTTCTATTTTTAGGCGTTAACCGGTTGAAATTTTGTTTTTTTCAAATTACAGTCAATTCTATTTACGCGCTGTTTCAAATTACTCCAGAAATAACATTTTAGTTCTTATAGCTGACTTATCTAAAATTCCTTAATTGCCGAGAAATGTAACGGAAAAGGTCTTACGTATTTTCGTTGGGTTATTCCAAGGCGTAACAAAAAATTAGAATTTTAAGTAGAAAACATTATCCATACCATTTATCCGATTATAGAAGAGTGTAAATGGCACGTAATAACATTATTTTCCTCTAAAGTCAACTGGGAAAGAATGGTCGCTACTTAGGCTATAATTTATTAATAACATACTTTACGCTTACATACGTAAAGCAAATATCTTATTTTTCCTAGAAAGTTCAATTTTCCTTGTCATTAACCAGAACTCTCTTGTAGTTTACACATGTTTATGTATGTAGTTTACACATGTGTGTTCATTTCTTTGCATGATGTCTGCATTAAGATTCTGATCTATGGAAACATCTATCCACGGAAGATTACCGAATGATGTCCATGTTTCGAAAATTTGTCGCAGATTTTTACACGTGAGTAATGTTTTATGAAATTAAATAATTTTAAATAATTTTTTTTAGTAAGCTTTATCTAGAATGTATTATTATCTACAAAAAAAAAAACAAATCAAGGAATTTGTCAGGATATCTTTTATATTAGGACTTTCTTGAATATTAAAAAAATTGTAAAATTTCTAATTGCATCGCGCTTTCTCGTAACAGAAAATAGCAGATACTTTACGATATGCTACTATTAATCTGTAACAAAAATTGGTCGGCGATATTATCGTGCGATATTATAGCGTGTCGCGTAACACGACGACGAAAAGAAGGATTTATGTTCAGAAATAACGGAAATGCGATAAAAAAAGAGATGAAGTATTTCAAAAATGTGAAGAGACTGCAATTTTTGTAGACATAAAAGATAGATAAATAACAGTGTTGCCTGAAGACATAAAGAAAATGGATAGATAATGGTGTTGCCAGAAAAATCGCTGAAAACTGAACATACCTAAAACTGACAATGAGTAAGTTCTGTGTGTTCAAGTTGAAACATCGAATTATTGAGAACACCTTTAATTTATACACGAACGAATGTTAATTTAATGTTGCTTTTTAAACCTAAAGTCTAGTCGATTCTGCTTTTCCAATAAAATTATGTCTCATATCACGCAATGAGAAAGCATAGCTTCATAGCTATCGGTAATTCGTGGTAATTGTAAAAAATTAATCTGAGAGTTCTAAATATTTAAATAATTTTATAATTGATATGTAAAATGATAGCTATTTCCTTTTAAAATTCTGATTCAACTAATAGTCAAAATTTCATTTTTCGTATTTACCGTGTTGATTATCGAACCCTCGACGCTATATGGTTGCTCTCATAAAACGTTAACATCTAAATTCGCTAACTCAGATGTCAAATAAAACGATTCGCTTTTATTAAACGCAAGTGCCTTAAAAATCTCAAGGTCCTCCGAATTGAACTCCACAATAGATCCAACCTTTCTACTCATTTCGACATTAATGGGCCTTGGTAAATAAAAATTCTGCCACAACTTGAGACGAAAGTTGGACTTTGAAACATTGGTTTGATAGTGGTGCAAGGTTTAGGAAGTTCCGCGTAACATCATTATAATTGACACTTATTGGACAAGAGAAAAATAGATATTTTCGTAAATAAACTAAACTCATAAAATGAGACACGCAAAGTAAAATCGAGTTCTCAAACACAAGGAATTCGTAAAAATATAAAACATTTTACAAAGTTATTATCTTTCTAATTGCTCATGAAAATGGACAATTAACAACTTCTAATCTATAGATAAAATATAACGATGCTAATAGAGCAACAATTTTCAAAATGCAACGATATCAATAAAATACAAATTTCCAAAATACGACTATGCAAGGATAAACGATGTTTACTAGAGTCTAGAAATAGTAAAGAATATAAATTTGAAGAATTTGATTTAAGAATTACAAATAAAATAAAATAAAATGAAATGACATAACAGGAAGAACGTAAAAATGACAAATAAATCGATAATTCGGCAAGGAAAAGTTCGTATCAAGGATAGTTGCGGTTTGCCAATGAAATTTTACCTGAATTTCTTTCATCGGTCGTACACACGGCTTACCTAGTCTCATGTTTTCGCCACTCTTCCATCTTCATTCGTTCTTCCATGAACCGGTTTCAAACTCGCCTTCGTGGCTTCTGGTAATCACTTGGCCGACCTTCTTCGGTCGCTGCTTGCCTGTGAGTTGCTCTTCGATTCGCTGGGAACCACGGACTTTCCCTGGGCGTCCATTGCTTTCAAGGTCAACAGCTTTCCGATGAATAAAACCGAATGTGACAGCACGCAAAAATCGTTTCGGCTCGTTGTGTCTAACCACGATCGATGGTTCGCATGTAACGAAATTCCAGTTACAGGGATGGGAAAACCGAATCTTTCAAGTCGTATCGAGTTTCAAGACAAAAGAATAGGAGTTTACTATGGGCGAGCTTCTATTACAAAATTCACAGCTTCTTGAATTTCGATCAAGCTCACTACTAGATCCAGAACTAGGACACCAGCTCTGGAATTTTGTTACGGAGATTAGAACGTGAATTCATTGATTATTCGTCTCAGTTTGTTCATAAATTCATGTTAGGTGTTTTTCATCGAAAATAGAAAAATTTAAAGCTACATGGAGAGAATGATTTATATTTAGCTTTAAAATTTCCTCGATTCCTTGGATTTCTTTGTTTACTTCTTCAATTCTTATTTACTTCTTCAATTCTTATTTACTTCCTTAATTTCTTTCTTGTTTAAAACAGATCTACTAAACTGGATTTTTTGTTCTTGCTCAGCTAAATATTTAGAGCTAAACTTCTCAAAGAAAAAAAAAAGAAGAAACGTGTATTTATCGTAAGAAGAAGAAGCTGCAAGTTCCAAGATAGATTACAGAAAATGTTACAATATTGTTACGCCGGGCGACTCTCTGCCTGGCCCAGGTCACACACCGCGGGCCAGACGGACACCAGATGTCCGCTCTTCCGTACGGCGTACCCCCAATGGCCTTAAGCATCCGTCATAAACCCGAGTCACTTGCCTGCTAAGGTCCTTCAAACAAACATCTGTTTCCGAGGAATTTCTCGAGACTATTGTCTACCACGGCTTAACTAAGGAAAGTTGGTTTTTCGCACGTACGCCGCAACTGTCCTCCCACTAACCACTTTCTCTCGAGGGCGGTTGAGACCCTTCGTTTAACCAATTAGAAACGAAGCCTATTCCCCCACTCTCCTAAATAACATCGGCACCAACAAATCCGATGGTCCCGTGCGCTAGACACACCCATCCTTAGCTTTCCTCCGACACATCATCGTCTCCCAAGACGGTACTGATTTTACATCCTTCGAACGGTCAACATCCTTCGAGCGGGTATACACACCCGCAGATCAGTCACTCACTTATCTCGTACATACGCACCAGTGTAACTATCCTCGTTATAAGTTGTGGAATAAACGGTGAAATATAACTTACTACTGTGTCATATTCATTCAACCACCTCTGCTATCCTAACCGAAACAGGGGAACGACTACTTCGCGGCGTCGATTCACCGAATCGTAGCGAGAATTTACGCCTCTCGCTGACGCGTTTTCCTCGCGACCGCGTCTCTCCGCGAACGGTCGTAACATTTGGTCCTTCGAGCCGGATTCAGTGACAAGTGAAAAGTGTGGACACGTAACCGGTCGAATCATTCGATCCTCAAAGCCGCATCACGCGTCAAGTGAAAAGCGCATACCAGTGACACCCACTATCATACAGGGCCACGTGAATCCAACATAACCAGCAGCGGAAGCGTTACCCCCCAGCGAGGTCAGTAACGTCAAGGATCGTCACCCTTGAAGAGGTATTATTCGGTGGTTAAAACGCAACCACGCAACCTCCTGCCGCAACTGGACAATCTTCAACAGAAGTAAGTTATAACCATTCCACTCTCAATTATCTAACAAATAATGGCCACCGGAAACGAGCTTACCGCCTTGCGTCGACGCCGGGGTTATTGTATCGGCCACTTTACACGCTTATCGAAAAAACTAGACGAAATTGAACAATCCGGCTGTCCGCGAGAGAACGAGCTAATTCAAATCAAAAATCGTCTGGAAACATACGAGACGGAGCTCCGCGCCATTCAAAATGAGATCGTAAGCATAGACGAGAAGGAGTCCGCGCGCGGCTTTGAAATAGCCGACGAGTACGAGAGATTAGAACTCCGAGTAATTACTCAACTGAGCAACCTACGACTAACTACGACGGCACAATCGACAAACGACGAATCAGCTGCCGATCGCGAGTCTGCTTCGCTTAAATTACCGGAGAATCATTTTCCTGGACACAATGCGAAGACGCCACCTTCGCCATTGCCACAAGGGCCCACGGATAAGGGAAGCGACAATGACTTAAATAAAACACGCAACGCTATTCAAACTCCGCCGACGGAGAAGATCGCATCGACTCAAACGCTTCCCATTCGCAACTCGTCGCATCACACTCGCAACGTGTCACCTAAACGCGACTTGACAACAATCACGCTAGCATCGTCGCTACATGAACAATCTGATTCAACGCTGCCAAACGCCTTAAATCAGAAAACGCTTCCCATGCGGACCTCATCGCGTGACACTCACAACGTGTCACCCACCCGAGACCCAACGACAACCTCGCTCACATCATCAGCATCGCAACAATCTGATTCCACGCCATCAGACGCCTTGAATCAGATAGCCGCTCAAGAGTCTCTGGATCAACAGACGGATGAAACCTTACCAGCCGACATGCCGTCTCCTACTACATTATCGCCGAAATGGAGCACACCGACGAATGGGCTGAAACAAAACACCATACTCGTCGATGTCAGTGCAGCCTACAAGGTGGACCACTTGCTCTCAACGCAACAACCCTTAGGCCTGGCCATCCATTTTCCCTGGCAGCTACGGCACCTACGGACGGCAACGACTCATACGGAGCCGAGCATCTTGGATCGAGATGCAAAATCTTCCCACTCCAGATCCAAACCTAACCAAACGGAAGGTAAGATGTCTCTAATTCTGTCTTTCGCAGAAAACTGGACCACGCCGGTCCAACCACCAATCATCATCAAGAAGGCGCGATACGAATGGGTCAGCGGGGGGAGCCCTGTCCCCCAATCCACCGAAGACCTCCTTCACGTCTTCATTGTGCAACCACACACGGATTTCACGTGCCTTTGTGAAATCGGCGAGCTGTACAACGACACCTCCTGGGACGAGGTGTCTCACGATACTTCCTGGGCCGAGGTGTTTAACGACACTTCCAGAAGCAAGATTCACGACACTTCTTGGGTCGTGAATTTCACCTGGAAATCGCTCGGCATCGACAAGGAAGACGGCGATCCAGACTACAAGGGGGACAACGTGCCATCCGGGCAACGGGCCTTCGGCCGCATCGCCCAGTTCACCCTGGGGACGACAGCATCATCCGGACGGCTGTGGTTCACACGGCAAGGAGCATCTTGGATCGAGGTGCCACGCAGCTCGTCCTACCATCGAGCCAAGCCGATCCAGCAGGATACGGGCCATCAACTATCAACATGGAGTTGGGCGGCAGCTCCAATTAACTTTACCTTGCAGAACTTTTGATCGGTACCCTCTCAACGGGGGGAGGATGTTACGTCGCGTAACACTCTACCTAGCCGAGGCCACACACCGCGGGCAATATGGCAACCAGATGTCTTCGGATACTCGCAGCGTATCCTCCATAGTTTCAAGGACCTTCCATAAATCTCATAGATTTCCTAGGAAAGGTCCTTCAAACAAAACAAACATCTGGTTCGGAAGAATTTCCAAAGACTATTGTCTACCACGGCTTAACTAAGGAAAGTTGGTTTTTCGCACGTACGCTGCAACTGTCCTCCCACTAACCACTTTCTCTCGAGGGCGGTTAAGACCCTTCGTTTAACCAATTAGAAACGAAGCCTATTCCCTCACTCTCCTAAATAACATCGGCACCAACAAATCCGATGGTCCCGTGCGCTAGACACACCCATCCTTAGCTTTCCTCCGACACATCATCGTCTCCCAGTACGGTACTGATTTTACATCCTTCGAACGGTCAACATCCTTCGAGCGGGTATACACACCCGCAGATCAGTCACTCGCTCATCTCGTACATACGCATCAGCGTAACTGTCTTCGTTATAAGTTGTTGGAATAAACGGTGAAATATAACTTACTACTGTGTCATATTCATTTAACCACCTCTGTTATCTTAATCGAAACAGGGGAACGACTACTTCGCGGCGTCGATTCACCGAATCGTAGCGAGAATTTACGCCTCTCGCTGACGCGTTTTCCTCGCGACCGCGTCTCTCCGCGAACGGTCGTAACAAATATCGTCACTCGCGTTTCTCTGCCTTTCGGTGTATGGAGTTGATCAACGTATATCCAGAAATTCGTGTAATTTTTCGATCTTTTTCTTTTATATTCGTGACTTGTCGATCTTTTGAATTTTTGACTTTTATTTAATTCCTCGACTTTTCATTAACTTTTATGTAACGTCGACACATTTGCATACTTCCAACAGACATTTTTATTATCCAAAATGAAAGAACAATATGCAAAGGTACGTCACGACTTTACAATCGAAGAAATAAATTCGAATGAGCTTCGCTTATGGTATCGCCTTTTCCATTATACGATTGTTTGATTTTCTACTCTTTAAAAACGAACGCCGAATGGTATTTAAACATACGGAATACAAACACGTGTTACAAGCATGTTGCATTCATCCGTGGGAATGTAGTAACGCTTTACGCACTTCCAGATATCTTGCTTCCTTTATTCATAAATTAATTCACGCGGCCGAAGGCCGCCGCGTTTCAGAAGAAATCGATTCAAAATTGCAAAACTTATGTGCACGTGCTATCTTTCGCTCTTTTTCCACAGACGCATGCTGCTGTAGCTTCATCGTAGTCCTTTATTGTGTAGCGCTTAAGCTGTTACCACACATTATTCTCTCATTAATCTCAATGATATTGCTATCCCAAATTTGTGTCTTGCAATTCAATCTCGTCTTCGTATTCGTCTTTGCTTTGATCGATATTGATATTTGAGAAATGATCTCCAACACGTTAAAGACGAAACTACAATAAAATATATCACACATAGAGAATTATAATTAATTTGAAATTTTAATCTAAATTATAAACGAATAGGCCTACACACAAAAACAGACTTACAAAAAAGTATTCGAATTTCTTTTACGAATACATTATCTGTACTATTGAAGATATTTTGAAATTTACAAGAACAATATTAAATATTGAATATTGAATTATGAAAATTATTAATATTAGATTATACTGTTGATAACGTTGATATAAGCTGTTTTTTTTTCTTAAAAATCATCGAGTTTCGCTCTTGCATTTATAAAAATCTTCGAAGAAAGAGATCCCGAAATAGAAATTAATACACATGATGAAATAATTTGCAGGAATGGCAAATTGTGCAATCGTCTACACGAAATAATAATTTCGTGTTTTGCAGGCATAATTGCTTTCCAAACAGCTATTAGACAATAAAACTTTATCTTCCGCAATCAACATCAAACATACATTTTAACGTCGGAAAATTCGCCTGAACTATATTTTATTTACTCGAAGATCATTAAACATTAATTTAATTTAATCTAATTTTAAATATTATCGCTTTTCCTCGAGGTGCTCCTCCTAGCTGGCAAGCAATATGTTCTCTTAATAACTTCTCTATCTAAAATCAATCTTTCATATCATGGATCGTTAATTTATGCATCATCGCGATGTCTAACCAGTTTCTGATTTCCACGAATATTACCTATGAAAATTATAGGGAAAAGCAGGATAAATTACGTTTTATATTTTTTACGGAGCAGTTTTAAAATTGAATACTGTACAGCAAGACTGTAATAAGCCACAATTTTTGTCTTTTTTCTTTTTTTTTCATTATACACGATAGAAATTATTTGATTTTGGAATTGAATATGTGTTCTTGCCATACTTTTGGATATTTTGAAAATGTTAATACGCTTATATTATATAAAATCCATAAAACTAATCTTATCTTTCTACCCGCGGTGTTCGATTTAATAACATCACACCAAAGTTGTTGTTTTATTTGATTTTAGGAATCTTTTCGTATATTATTGTAACTTCAAAAATATCAAAGTATTATTCATTTTAACAGATATGCACATTTTACTTCGACAAAATTTCCTCAGTTACGTGTATCTTCGTATTTAACAGAATTCTTTCCACTTTTAACTGAAGCGTTTATTTTAAAAGTGATGTAAGTATATTTTTCGACAAAAATTGATAAAACGAGAGACTTACGTGTACTTTAACGTAAAACTTTTATTTATAAACGAATTATAATTTCACTCTTAGAATATTCGTTCGTTTGGATCAATCGAAACATCGTTAATAAATGGAATAGCATAATCGCGTAATCATAATTATTTTGGAAGCGGTATAAGTCTATTTCTTAATGATCTGTAGCTTGTCCAAATAGTCGAGGCAGCAATAATTAAAAAGAAATGATATCGAAATTAAACAGCAGTATTTTACGTGTTTCAATTCTTCAACGACAAGCTTCCGACTTAAACTTTATATTTATCGTGAATCATCAAATCTTCTCTTCGATTTTATTCAGAGGAGCTGATAAGGAAGTTTGCGATATGTGTGAAGCACCGTTTATAGCTGCGATTACGAATGCAAATGTTGTCGTCCTATGTGTGGACGTACGACATGTAGACGAACCCCCGGGCATGTTGCGTTGTCATGTCGCAACGTTATCGGAGCTATCATGCACGCAAATTTTATAAGAACGATCAACGACGATGTATCTTGCCATGATCTTGGCGTGTGCACCTTTTGGATTTTGATAAATAACAAAACGCACTAGAGTTGCTGAAATAATTTATTCATCGTGCAGCATCAGAACAGAATATTTTTCTTCCGAGTTGGATTAAAATATTTACAAAATAATTATTTATTTACAAAATAATAAATATTTACAAAATTAAATAAAGAATGACTGTACTTCGATAAAAATTTGAAATCAATATCAAGCAATTACAGACGATAATCTGTAGATATGCATAGTAATTATAAACAAACTGTACATAACGAGGAAATAATGAAACGAAAATTGGATACAAATCATAACGAGTATAACGAGTAATTGATATCAGAAATACCTATATATTCGCAACGTAGAATTGACGACCCTGAATAACAACATGCTAATAATCACCTTGTCGATCGAGTAATTAAAGGAACGTTATTGTCTTCTGTGAGAATCACAGTGCGTACTTTCATAACGTCTTTATAAAGTCAGGCAAAAGCTATTGTATGCATAAAAATGGATTTATTAAAAGTATTAATTATGCACTATCCTGCAACAGAAAAGAGAAATCTCCTTCCTAAAAAAAAAAAAAGGAAAAAGAAAAAAAGGCGAAAGAAAAAAGATACTATATGCCTTCTAACGTTAATTTATGATACAGACGAACAAAAATGACAAGATCAATCAGCGGGATATACCGATTGTTCCAATTTTCTATGCTCTACAAGATGACGTAATTTTGAAAAAATATCAGCAAAAATCGTTATCTGTTTATGGTAATAATAACATCTCGCGACACACGTTGAACAGACCTATCAAACGGAATGATACAGGTATGTTACTTATAAGTGATCCCGATGATTTAGCGCTTTTATCGACAAATCTTAGAAACAACATATACTGCAGCAACCGAGACAATCTTCGAATTTGCAGAAGATCGTTGTAACCAACGAAAAAGAACGTTTTATGAACGTTGTTCAAACCGCTCGCAGGAAGATACCTCTGTTTTAGATTTCCTCTTAGATCAACGCAAGACGATGACTTATAATTCTTATAAATATCGATAAAACGTCTTTCTTCACGCGTCTATTACGAAATCTATCCTCCACTGCGATAAAATATTATTAATATTTATCAACGAATTTCGAGAATTAAATCGACGAATAATTTGAATAGCTTTTCGCGTTCACGAAATCTTTCGCGTTCGATTTCTATTGGCGAATTTTCAAGGAGGAACCCTTTACTGGAATACGCGCGAAATTCAAACTTCGTTTTCAAACTGTTCCGTTGCGTAAGAAAGATCGTAAGAGCGATCTTGCATCTCGCGTATATAACATGTAATTCTATTCTTTTTTTTCTTTTTCAAGGGTATCGGGTTTCTGAAGCAAATATCTTTGACGGTTAAGTCCCTGCGTCTCCGTGTTTCGCGAGTAGATTTCATTACTCAGCGAATTTGCCTGAAGCTATCAATGGGGCTATTTTGTTTCGGGAATCAGAAAAACTACCGTGTTCTTTCGTGACAATTGATTTAATTAACTGCGACTCAAGGAAGATAAAAACGGAAAATATCGCGCTCATTTATTTTCGGTGTCGAAGATCGCACGAATAGAAAATTTGTAATCCTCGATTGGCATAATCGACACTATCCGATCATAATTTTTTTATCTCTCGGGTAAACATAGAAGGTCAAAAAATTAGAACTCCGGCGATATCGAAGATTGGAAATTTGGAACTTGGACGATTTGAAGATATTTCAAAATTAGGATATTTGGAACTTCGAGCGCATCGAAACTGGAATATTTGGAAATTCGGAAATTTAGAAGTTCGACAATTTGAAAATTTGAAAGTTATTATTAGAAAGTTAAAATTGAGTGTTAAAAAATTTGAAAATGTCGATGCGATTAACCTCGATATTCTTCTATATATCTGTTGATTTTTTCGTTCACAATGTAACAAACCGAAGAACCGTAGAATTTCAATTTGAAAAAGATATCAAAAAACATTTACCATGTGAAGAAACATAGTGAAACAAAGTATGGTTCACTGAACGGTTGATTCGCTTTTACTCGAGTGCTATGCGAGAAAATGATGGATAAAAAAGAGAATTGCGTAAAACACAGAGAATTGTACAAGTCGAAGATAAGTAAGTGATGTGATGTTGGAACAATAAAATTGCCGATTGAATGATCATTGCGAGTACCGTGTGAATTACGATGAAACCAACTTTATCATGATTCACACACGGTATACGAACTTTTCAATTAATCCTATTAAATTTAATCACGCAAGACAAGCTGTTAATCAATTCACGTGTCAAGTATCATCGAGAACTAAAGTTTGTCTCTGTTTCTTTGTTTCTAAAGTCCTTTAAATTTAAATTCGTTAAGTCGTTAGTATATTTCCATATAGCTTTTACCCCATCAAATTCATTTTTTCTTAAATAGTAACATTTATTTTGTAAAATCTGTAAAACTAAAGCTACATATTACTCATTTTCCAACGTCTCTTTTCTACCATCGATTAATTAATGGTAAATCAATTTATATCAAATTTGTTAAATCAATTTCTATAACAATTAGTAATTAATATTAAAAGTCGAATAAATTAACAAGCCCCATTAGATAAATTCGTTCATTTCGTCGATAATGGAACGATTATTTCAAATTGTTTCATCGTTCGACTTTGAAACCACTCAAGGAACTATCAGTTACACGATATCTGACTAACGCTTCGACGGATGGATAATCAACGTTTGATTCACATGATCATTGTTTTTCCAGTTCACATATCATTAGCCGAATTCAATACCACGGTAAACCTGCGATACTAAAAATTACGTAATAATTTCTATTTTATAATCATTCTTTCCTACCTGAAAGAAATCGATCTTTCGTATATCATAAATCCCAATGTACGCAGCAAAGCAACTTAGAATTATACTTTTTTCTTTTCCTTGCTAAACAACTCATACTCAATTAATATTCCTGATCAATTAACCAGCCTAGCTGTCTGCTTATTATTGTATCTCTTCCAATCTGTACTATACTATACAAACAACACTGTAAATTACCATACGTAACATGGTGAAACACAGGAAATTCACAAATTCTCACTCCAAATACTCCGCAACTGCACCTCGTAATATCACTCAAATTTCCATGAGTCACCAACAGGCGAATTAAGTTAGTTAATCAAACACAGTTTGAGGAAACATATCAAACCATGCAACAACGTCGCAACGTTCTCGGCAGGTACACTCACCTGCGCGTCACCAGTTTATGTCTCTCGCTTTCCGGTCGCGTATACGTGTCGCGACAAAGCGACGAGGGAGAAGGAAGATTGCGATGGTAGTGAGAAGAGCGAGAAGGGAAAAAAGCGTGCAAACGAGTCACGAGAAAACCCAACGGTCGCGGTGAAGCAGGAGAAGCGGCTCTTTGGAATCGTAAAATCCCCGCAGTTCTCCAGTGACGTCTTCGACTTCGGCGTTGCTGTCGACGGGACGATCCACGGGAACCAAAGTCATCGTCCAATAGCCGCACACACGACGCTGGTGGGGCTCCGCTTTCGTTTGCACACGCTATAAAGCCCCGCTAATTGTCCACGCGGCGAACAGTCGGTGCGTGCCCGCTTTTAAACGACGATGTAGCGCGGCGTCCGAAAAATCGAGGATCCGTGCACCCAAGATCATTGTGACGATCGAGATCGAGCACGTGTCCTAGACTTGGATCATAGGATCACGAGAGTCGTTGCGATCCGCGATTTTTTTTGTTATTTTTCCAATTTCCGTTTTATCCTGTTGAAACAGTGAAAAGACATCCGGAAGAAGAAGAAGAAGAAGAAAAGAGTAAAGTTTGTTCGAAATCGACTTATCGAGTCGGACAAAAGTGAAGAAGCTAGATTTCATTTTATTTCTGTGACTTCTGCAGAGAGTTTCTCGTTTTAGAAACAAAACCACGACGAGATTTGTGATACGCCGAGTGAAGTTTCGCGTTGCTCTCGGACGATCGTGGAAAAGGTAAACGTTTGTTTGCACCGATCATTCGTATCGATGTGTCGCGTGAGACTTGAATTTTGGTACAGTGGTTCGTCGTGAAAGTATTTGAACGCTGGTCGTAAAAGGCTTTGGTGTATAATGTATGTTATCTGTTACACGAAACATTATGAAGCATATTGGGAAAAACTTGTTCGATATAACCGTACCTGTGTTATCTTAGCCGTGTCTCATTACGGTGATAATTAAACTTCAAAATGTTTCGCCTAACACACATATTATAATATCTACTATATCCATAAAGGACTTCTATAAGTATTTCAGCATTTAGCATAGATAACTTACGTATCTTTATTGTATGCGTTACATAAAATATTTAAAAATTTCTTTAGTATCGGAATGAGACATGACTATTGTAGGTCAGTCAAATTTTTAGTCAATCTGAAAACTCATATAGGAACTACTGTGATATTCATTGATCGCGAACATAATACACATGATATATTTACAAAATGTTTGCACAAATATTCAGATATTTTCACGTGAGCTACTGTATATTTGCTATTTCGCGAAGAAGGAAGAAGAATGAAGTTCTTTCATTGCTTCAATCGTGTTTTATCTTTCATTAACACTTGCGTCGATAACCTACTTAGATGACCAAATTTCCCTCGTTGAAGATAACAACTAAAAGTTTGGTATTTGCTTCGATCAAGTTACATACATACCATTTCTTCGTGATTACTCGGTCTCTTTACTTCTTCTCACTTTCACGACCAATTTAATTAAAATCCGAGCCAATGACTGCTATAACACTGCTATAATATAATAATATATGGCTCTTAAGATTGGAAGTTTCGTTAAATATCACGATATAATGGTGGTCCGTTAATTGATCGAGATTTTGATTTGTTAAATAAACAATTTTGTCCTTATTAGTTCTTTAAAATGTCTTCGTGATGTGACAGTCAGTGTATTTGTGTTGACCCTTAATATACTGATGTGCAGTGACTTTCACGTCTACATTTATTTAGTTCAGATATTTTACTAATTATTAGAAACATACTGCAGACAATGTAGTAGAGCCTCTCTTTACTGAAATAATAGGAAGACGAAATTTCATTTATCCAAATACAGTTTAAGAGTAATCGACAGATTCTTTAAATATTTATGAATCCATAATCAGATAATTTTTTCAACGTAAATAACTACACAGAGTTACGTTCTTTATCGTACTTCGAATCATCGGAGTTCTTCTACGAGTGCCACGAGTGCTTCGGCATGAGAAGATATCTTTTCATTAGCTTTTTCGTCTGCTGTTTTCATTTATATAAAATCGCCATTATTATCGTCTACGTGAAACATTTCATTACATCAGAATACTTACGGCTTTTCTACCGTTGCCAACATCCGAGGAATCTACGTGCTTTGAAGAATTTTCAATTATGTTTTTCTTCCTTTAATGTCTGTGATTCTGGCTTCTCCAATATCGTGTATTTTTGCTAATTTTGTTGCGCTTACATCACTTTCCAGTTTTCTCGTTTACATCGTATTTTCCTGCGATAGTTAGAACGCTTCCTAGTTTCATACCAAATTCGTATAATCACAATTCAATGAATCAAATCAAGGAAAGAGTACATTGTGTATGAACACTGACGACATACGTATGTACATATTTGAAACGGAAAAGGGCATTCGTTACGAAGAAATATTGTGTTTGAATAATAGAACGTTCGGATATTAGGCTATTTGGATAATACCGTGATTTGCTACATTTGCTACATCCATTTCGGTGTACCAATTAGGAATAAAAACATTAAAAAAACAAGTTGAAATGATTTGTACAAGAAATAGAAATATTACCACGGTATCTTAGAATGTTTTAGTATATTACGTACATCATTTTGCTTCTTTTGTTTATTTTTTCAGTAAGTGAAACACAGCGTCTGTGCCAGAATAACTAAGAGTAAGTTAGACGTTTCTGAGAAACTGTGACTAACTCCGAGTACAACATTCGTTCTTTAAGGACCCTTTGTGAAGAAACGTCGATGATGGCATAAACATTGGTATGCTGAGAGTTGAAGGATAGACTTATATAGAATTTTGATAGTATCTGTCAGATATCTGTATCTCGTTGAAGATCAACAGCATCGGAGATTTCCTAGAACTCTGGCTCATTTAACAGCTAATTATTTTAAAGAAGGTTAGACAGAAGAAATATGATAAATCCATTTATGTTGATTTTCTAATTATAGCGTTACTTGATGATTAAGTATAAGGTTGAAGAGGAATAAACTTATTAGATGAAAGTCCTTTAAAGCTTGCTTATTCTTTCGAAGATAACTAACAAATCCGCAAAACTTTGTAGAAAGCTGTTTAATCACAAAGTTAAATAGATCTTTGAAATAGAAAATTTGCCAGCTGTGTATTCAATCTTAACGCTAGAAACTAGCAAATCAGACAAAATCACTGACATCGGATTTGTTGTTTTTGGAATTTCTAAAAATATACAAGTGTTTTCGATAGCATCAGTGTTCACTTTTATTGGAACAGAAACGCGACTATATATACTTATCCATTATCGTGATATTTATCGTGACTATGTATAACATATTTAGATGGGTATCAAAAAGTCGGACGTTTTAATGATAAAATTATGTTTTTCTAAAGAACGTAAACTTAGAAAACTGCCTTCTTCTCTGTGAACTTGGTATGTTTAAATGCCACGATCGACTAACAAAGCACTGTACTACAAAATACCAATCGATGCCGATCAGTGAGAGGTAAACTCACTATTCTAGAACAGGTGGTCAAACACTGCAATTAAGCAACAAGAATAGGACAACCGTGACTCATATAGTCTTTCAGAAGCCAAAATGATTAACTCTTTGTACACTAGTTCTTGCACATTATCCTGGCACACGGCGTTAGCGTTCAATTTTTCTAGAAGAGAAATTACTTCCATAAGCTCAATTTGTCGCAAAAAAGAACGCCGTAAACAATCATAAATTCCAAGATGAATAAGAAAAAAATAATTCCAATGTTGTCGCTGGACCATGGACTTTTATCATATAAAGCGATAATTAATCTAACTTACTCATTGTGTATTACAACAAATTTTTATTTCGCTTAAAAGCTTATTCGCGTTAAATATGGTAGAACTCGATTAATTAATCGAACTTTTACCGATTTGAAGCACTCACTTGAACGTGAGCTCGTATCACGCGAACGAAAAATGATGAGTAGCGAAGAAAATTGGTGAACTCTTGTTATATGAATTCCAATCGATCCATATAAATTGTCCGTCAGGAAAATCAGATAATTGAGATTACAATCTTAAATAAAATTTCTGTTTCTATCGACTACAATAAGTGTTTTAATGTATAATATTAAGAAACAATTAACTCGATAACGCCATTATAAATAAATAAATAGAACGATAATTCCTCGAAAACGATGGTATTCCAATATTAATAACAGATTTCTTTCCTTTCTTTTCTTCGTTTTCCCTTACGACCAAGAAGAACACCAATCAATAGGAAGACTTACGGTTGGAAGTGAAACCAAACGATCGTTCCACTTTGTATTGTTACGAGTCTGTAAGTTTGACTTTGTAGTTTGTGCGAGTTCCGCGAGATCAAAACGCCATGCTGTATCTCGTGTGCATCGAATGAATTTCAATGGCTCGATCGCGATCACGATCGCTTTCCCTGATCGATTCGAAGGCGAGAAAACTGGCCCCGCAGGGAAAAATCACGTATGCAAACTATATGTATCCATACTAGCCATGATCGCTCTTATTAATTAGTTCTGGGATGTAATAGTTGTTCAAGGTGCGCACTTTTGTGTAACCGGTTACCGAGAACGTTTGACACACGCTTGTCCTCGTTGTTAAACGTCCAGGCCGGAACGGAAGCGATCGGTCGATAACGATCGTCCTGAGATCGTTAAGTCACTCGAGTTATGACGATCGTTACGAGCCTCCATTTTCATTGGTGCGTCGGTGGACGAGTTATTGCTACTCTGCTATGCGTTTTCAATCGGAAAAGGTCGGTTTTGAAGCTGTGTTCAATATTCACGCGTAGCTTTTGCTGGAGCATACGTTTCTCATTAATTTCACGGATCGATTACTTTGGGGAGGTTTCTTACATTTTTTAATCGTAAAATTATTGGTTGTAAGATTTTTTTGATATACCATAATCTAAGAGATCTCGCTTTTTTAATGTTGTAACAATTTTCTAGAAATTGCAATGTAATTCTTAATCGAATTTTTGAACCAGAATTATTTAAAATCATTATATCTAGCAATGTACGAGAAATATCGCAATACTTGTTTCATATAAGTTATTATATATACACACAGACAAATTATTTACATGCACAAATATCGCTTGCATTTTTTGTCAGAATAAGGACGGTACCTGATGGGAAAATTCGTACTAATTTAGGTGGTTCTGGCTTAACGTTAGGGATAAACACGTGTTTGTTTTATTGCACGCTTTACGCACAATCCGGAAATCAATGCTAACTTAGTCGATCGTTGTTCAAAGCGAACAATTTATCACAGCTGACTAGTTGCTACGTAGGAATGTGTTTATTCAGTATTTTTGTTAAGGAAAATGTATTTTTAGTGTTGTATACTTCATGTATATACAGATGCAGCTACGACTCGGATAATTACTGATTAATGATAGCAATCTGCTATAATTGACTAATACTTACTATAATACGTTTACCTATTTTGCATACAATTTCTTTTATCTTTTTTTTTTTTTTTTTTTACTATGAGCAAATGGTGTTGGATCGAACGCATTATGTATCTTTTTCAAATTTTCTTATTTTATATTTCATATTTTTATTTTATAGCTTCCTTGAAAATTCTATGAAAATTAGGATTTTTAATGATTCGAAGATTAGAAAATTCGAAGATCGTGAGATTAGAAGATTCGAAAATTCAGACTGAACAATTTGGAGACTTGCAACCTTGTGAATTAAATTAAAAGATCCAGAATTTGTTAGACTTATTAAAAAATGGTATATTCAAAAATAGCATATTCTCTTTCGAAGACATTTTTCTCGATTTATCCTATTGGAAAGTACAAACTTCATATATCACTTGAATCTCGATTAGAATCTCAATTAAAGTAATCATCATTCCACACAATCATTATCGCCAAAAATGCCATTCAATTTGTGGCAGAAAAATTCTTTTCTCGTGTCCATCGACATACCGTTGTAACGTAAAGTGCGTTACAGTATACGCGAAATAATTTATGCAAATGTTACCAAGCCCCTAGAAAATAACAGTTATGTCACGGACTGGTCACTTTCGGTTCTCTCGTCATTGATACTCTTTTTTTTATCTAAGTTCGTGGTAATCGCAACGAACATTAATTACACAGAACCGTAATAAATAACCATCTACACTTATGAAACATCTATGTATGGACTGTTTTAAATGTTTTACATATGCGCTACGTCGGTGATTAATCGAACGCGATCATCTCGTAGATTTCGTGAAAGATCAAATCTAACCGCAATTATCTTACAAAAAATGTCATTAAATTAATAATATTTTAAACGAACTTAATTCTACGAGAAATTTCATTGAACGCCAGTAAATTAACGATATTTAAATAATAAATAATATTTCATCAAATAAAGAAATAATTAATCACTTAAAACTTGCAGGAACGATTTTATAATCGATTTAATCATCGATCTATTTTCGAAATGATTTGCAAGATTGAGATCTGAGTCGTGTAAATTGCACGGTGTAAATATCATATCGTGTTGTACGATGGTTGAAAAAAAGCGAGTTTGTGCAAAAGGGGATTTCTCTTTGGGGTATGAAAGGTTTCTTAGAAGACGAAGGTGGTTGGGAAAGAGTTTAATTGGCGGCAAATTAAGGATTCAATTATCAAAGGGAGCAAAAGCTTTCGCGCGTATATTTTATATTGAAAATGATTGCTCTTGATTCAACGTTTATAACGTTGGCCTTCGTGAAGTAAAAGTAAAATGGCGTTCGCTAACGATGTCGAATTTTTTCTTAACGATTCTAGTTGAATAATATCACGAATTTGTCGGGATTATTGTAACAATAATTTTACTTACTTGTTTTAATTATCCAGTAATTAACTGTAGTAATCGTTCACTGATAGAATCAAATTTTTATCGAAAATTTTATTTAAACAAGATTCAAAGATTAATACAAATTACTATGGAGCTACAATAATTTCGTTTACTTCTTTCATAAGCACACAATCTTTACGATAAATATCTTCCTTGATAATTTTATTTATGTAATACCTACTTGGATTTTTTAATAAATAACTATAATTGCATTTTTATTGGTGCTTGTTTCTTAACTGAATAATCTTTAAAAAAAAAGGCAACAATCGTGTGACATTCTGCACAGTGTCAAAATAAGCAGGAACCGGAGGTATGGTGCTCTATTATTTAAAATTTTCATTAATTGTCTTTGGAATTAATTATTATTTACACATTACGCACGATACATTTTGTGTATTTCATGATCATTTCTTCTAAACAAACTCTTCTATTCCAATGACAATTTACATCTGATTACATTACATTTTTATTTCACAATCCTCACGTCCCAAAAATATTATCTTCCTATTTGCAAAAAGGATCTAATAAGAAGCAAATTATTTAAAGGACACTCCAGTTAGAACGTACAAGTGACAGCAATAAGCCTTCGATAGTATCCTCCATTTTGCAATAACCTTGCAAAAATGTTCAAGGATCTTTCCTTTTCTCTTCCTCTCTAGCAAATTCAAATCACTTTTTCCAGTACACTCTGTATCACCTTGAATTAGCCTTTACCTAAGATTATATCGTGTCAAAAAGTAGCATGGCAATATATCTAGACAATACAAACATCTACTTCCTTTCATCTCGACTTTAGATTTCATCTTCTTCATCTTGATTTCAACAATGTGGTTCACCTCACCTTGAACCCGTTTAAGAAAATTTAGCGAAGAAGAGATTTCTCCGCTTAATAAGAGAAACATCATAACACGTCGATAAACATGAGAAATTATCCGGCTAAATGTAACGAAGAGATAGACATAAGAGAACTTGCTACTAAAACAACAGTCGCTCACGTGAAAGTACTCGGGCACTTAAACAAACCTTTGGTGATTTTTATACGAGACACTTTGAGATTTCATTGACACTGAAGTGAGACACGATCGTCGTAATTACATTGAGAAAATTTGAAACAGATCTAAATGTGTATATAGAAATTTCATATATTTATTGGAAACATATATTATTGTTATTTTATATATAAAAATTACCAGAGTATTTGAGCAGTCAAATATTCGCTAAATTAATAAGAATAATAAGCCACGATGTACGTAGTAAAATCATCATCATGTGTTATATACATATTAATTTTTCATTTAACATATATATTTGCGAAATATATATACATTGTCTCATGTATATATATCTTCAATATACAATCTCAGATTGATTCCAAATTTTACTATTATAATCTCGATAATCGTATCTCGTTAGAGTGCTAACGAAATTATAGAACG